>NC_056730.1:941069786-941369786 GCF_019279795.1 Protopterus annectens | reverse complement strand
ACCCATAGATGTCAGATATGTCACCATCCACAGGGCTATGCAGACAACGGGTTGTATGTTTGGTATGTGGGGTATGGGTTATGGGATAGTGTGACAATATTGCAGCCAAAACACTATGTGTCTGGGACATGTCAGATGGCACATCACAATGTGTGCACCCATTGCAGGGGCATATAACACAATGGTAACTCCTGTGGATTGCCCATAACACAGCTCACTGTGTGGTACTGTTTGCATACCACACGTGTCGTTCCAATGTATAGTACATATGCATCCATTGTAGAACACCTCCACCATTGTATGCACAGCTGTCCACACATGGAGTAATGACAAATACTGTGGTTTCATGTCGGTGTATCATTTCATTTGTATATATATTGCACATGGGTGGCCTGTGTGAATGATGGGTGATGCGACCTGTATATCGTGACTGGAACTTACATCAAGTGTGCAAGTGTTAACTGGCCACATGATGAATAGATCTATGCTTTAACATGCCTGATACGGATGGCAGTCTCACCTGCAACGGACTCATGTCTGTGCGGCACGCCAGAGGTACCTGTATAGGGGTGACACAGCAGTATGAATATTATCCATGACTGTATGACAGCCACAGGGTGCACTGTGCATGTTAACACAGTCGCCTGTACAATAGCATATAGTATGCACATGTGTGCATACACAGGGTAGCATACTGTCGTATGCAGCATGTGTGTCCACATACTTTGCATATGTTGTTACATTACATAATGTACAGTGACACATGCAACTAAATGGGATATAATAGCCATATGTGCAGTTCTGACTTACCAGGCAACTCCAGGCTCATTGGCTGGGAGACACCCACCACCACGATGGCAGCTAGTGTTTGTGGATGCTGTTCTGAGGGTGTCCCCAGACTGGCCAGTAACTCCTTAGTGTGTGTGAGTGGGGGCTGGGTTGGTGGCACACCACCTGTTCCACCTTGTTCCCTGGCAATTGCAGTGGCACACTGTTTTGCATGTCGTATCAAGTCCATGCAGTGTCTGCGCAACTGCTAGTAGGTGCGGTTATGGCCACCCACATCGTTCACCCTCCTGCGAAGATCCTGCCACAGGTCGTCTCGCTGCTGGGCATGCTGTGGCACATGGCTGAACAACACCTCGTAGTTCTCATGGAGGTACGGGATGAGGACATCATCCTCCTGGCGGCTGTACACTGGCAGGCGTGTATGAGGCATTATCTGTAAGACATAATGATGGTGACAGGTCACAGTTTCAGAGATGTACAGAGATACTGCTGCACATACATTTCTAGTAAATCTGGTACATCTGCACAGTTATCTTTGCAAATCATCATGACACTGACATGACTGACATGTTTGTGTCACACACATCTAACACCCATTATGCATTGGATATCATCACCATATATGTGTTTCACCTCATTACATTGTTCATACTCCATGTGAATGCTGTCTTGATGTGGGCATGTCTGTTTGCCTGCACTGGTGTTCTTACCTATCTGCACATGCCTGGATGTGTCCACGGTAATGCTGTTGACCTTGATGCTGTGTATATGTCACATATCAACACATACACAGCCTTAATGGACTTGAGCAGTGACAATGCACACATATGTATGGAAACCTTTACATGCATGTGTCTTGACATATACATCTACACGGCACTGTACAGCTGTTCAACATCCTGCCACGGATCACCTGTGTTACACATGTGATAGACATAGGACAATGGCTAGTCGGACGTCATTCGCAGGGATGGTAATCAACTATAGCATGTACGGGCAAGGTTTCCTAGCTGTATCTGACAGCCATTATGCCACCGCGAGGTGCAGCAGTGCCACATTACTGATCCAGACAGTTAATACTACATCTACCATGCGGCCATCACACCATGTATGACAGGGATGACATGTACAGCTTTGATGGACAGGGTTGCATGGTATGGCAGGAGTATGTCACATGTATGGCACAGGGATCTGTCCAGCATGTGGCGATACTAGTAATAGGATGGTGGCTGCCCATGACGTATGTCTTTCAGATCAGGATATGGACATGTAGCATGCCCAACAGCATAGTGTAGCAAATGTCTTTATGCAAGGTAGACAGCATGCTGCATAGTGGAGGTGAGGATTGTGAAGGCTGGTATCGCCCATCCATGCATGGCCAATACCCCTTACAGGTGATATGTGTTCCAATATTGGTCACCCGAGTGCTATGTATGCCTGTCCAATGATCTCCGTGCTCATGGATGGCACCCTGTCATGACATGGCTACCTCGTATGACTACCTAAGGGGCCTGGAAACATTACCAACTCAGGGAGGTGTACTGCATAGCACCATCCCTTACACAGTGTCCATAATGTTGACCACAGCCTAGGTGGTAGTTAATGGGTACAGGGATATTCACCTAGCGGTGACAATGCTGATATCATCCATCAGAATGTTCACATATGTCACACACCTCACCCACACAGCCCATTCTGTATGTTGTTCACAACACTGAGACAGCTATTGCTCATAGGTCATGGCCATTCACATCCTTACATACACAGATGCCTGACATTTGTCTGTGTGGTATGGGCTACAATGATGGTGGAGTACAACACATTAACCCTGTTTTACTGTAGCTGGCACTGGTGTGATATGCACATGTCACTCTGGCACCTTTTGTAGTTGTGATTCTGCCAACAGGCCACTGGTAGAACACTCCTGTGACATACAAAGGTATATGTAGTCAAACATCCATACTGTCATGTACATCTGTACTGCTAACCTCTACATTGATAATGGTTCATGGACTTGCAGACCATACTCATCAGGGTTATAGTGTGGTGCCACCAATTATGACTGTCGACACCACTTGTGGGTTGATATTATCCAACACCCTATCTGTATTGTATGTTCATGCTCAGCACTTGTTCAGAACTTGTGAGCATGTCATGAGCTACTGATTAATATAGCACCCATTCCACACCATTTCTCACAGGTACACTGTCTGTCCTTACATTTCCAGCTTGCTTACAGTACAACAGCTGTTGTACACACGTAACTCACATATCTTGTGAGACATGGTTGTATATACAGGCATGTCCAACTGTCACATACCAGTGCTATTGCCTGTCTATATGATGAATATGGCATACATGTGGCAATAGAGCAATTGTCTCATGTACACAGTCAATGCTTACCTCCCAACATACGACACTACAGCCTGTGGGGGATGCACATATGCAGCCCTGCTGGGGGTAATGCTGTCACCAATCCTGACTGCACCTGACACTCATGTGGGGATGTGTAACATTCGCAACACAACCCACTCATCACATAGTCTCACAAGATCTCCACCACAGGCCACACATACGAGGACAACATGTGCAGTACCTCTCCATACTCTGTGTAGGCACCAAAGGCAGCCCCCATCACCAAACACAACAACAACAACTTATAGCCCACAGACTCATGTGTGCCCATCACATACAGCCAATAGGGTGTTATAACATACACAACACACCTGTCATAGGTGACTCTGTAGGCGGTCACACTGCTGTTCCACTCAGCAGGCTACACAAGGCAATAGTCGCTTACATCTTGCTGTCGGGTAACTGGTTCTGCAACATAACCTATGCACCCATGCCACACCTCACCAGGTACAATGTGACTGTCATTCTCCATGTTAGTGTGACTGCCCTGAGATGCAACTTCACAGACTACGTGTGCAGGGACATGCAATAGCTCACCAGTCTTGTAGCCCAAGCCCTGGGGAGCATTATGCATTCATCCGAACCTGATACCACTGTATAACGACTGACTGTGTCACTTCAACAGTTGCCTATGCTTCTGCTGTCATTCCACAGGCATCTGGTATTTGTCCGCTTAGACTGACCTGGTCAAACAACACGATGCTTTGGCACAGATGACCTGCATCTGTCAGCCCTGGGAGTACAGATCACATGTAAGGCTCTTGCTGCTTCTATACTGCCTGTCTTGCACAGTTTCCAATAACATTCACCACCAGAATGGGAAATGGCAAGCAAAACATGGGGTCATGTGACGCAATGCTTGACATCTTCATCTCTGATGCACGCAGGCAAGGCACTCCTTATAATGCACCACTTCAATATCTCTGCAGTGACTGGGACCTGCCTCTAGGCTCTGCAGAGCACACCTGCAATGACAGGTTATACACAGACCATACCTTTCAGGCATGTACCTGGACCGGCACACCCACGGCTGAGGTGTTCCCATATTCCACTATGTTGTACACACATCCTGGCTAGTTACTTAGCACAATGCATCAGAGGTGCTCCACGTGCAACTAACTGTGTCCAGAACTGCTACACACATTGTAACAAGCTACAGATTCAACAACATACCCCACGGTTACCAGACCTCATTTGTTGGTGTACTGGACAGTAGGGCTCAGACAGATACTACTGATGTGAGACTGACACTACCCCACACTTAACTGGAATAGCCACTCATGTACTGACACATTAGGCCAACACTGTCCGTGATTCATAACCTCCACTCAGCTGGATCAACCCATACACACCACCTCCAAGACCAACAATATCCTTGACATGGACAGTACCAACATGTTACTGGTGTGCCACACCTGGGGTTATCCCCTCATTGTTGGATTCCAGACATATGCTAATCACCCTTGTTAGCCACATCCCGGCACCACACCCTTCACGGCATACACAGTACATGAGTACTACAACACCTACTACAGACATCTTATGACGGCGGTAGTTAACGGCATGACACCCATGCAGATGGACAATGCACATACAAACGCTGACACATACCCCAGTGCAATTCATTAGCATATACACGACTGCATGGATCATGCTATTCCACACAGTGCCATGATGGTACCCACCAGATAACAGACACCACTCTGGGGGTCCAGTTCCATGGACATATTTTACAACAACAGGTGGAGGCTGTTGCACAGTGGTGTACAATCCCATGGGTGGGGTAGCTCACTGGTCAGCCTCGGTAGGGCCACGGGATTCCTCATCACATACTCCAAAATTAGCTACGTAAACATTACTGCGACACATTCCGGGGTGTACCACAAGGCATTATGGTGGTATGTCAGTAGTCAATGGCAATACCCACATCTGCTCTCACATACAACAGTTACTCAGGAACATTACAGAACCAGGTGATGTTAACAACATGCTGGCAGATGGATTCAATGCTAACATTACACCCTCTCACTACTTATAGGGCCACAATCCATGCAAGAACATTGTGGTGTCCCTGCGGTCACACCTACACAGTACTAACCTGCACTCTATATGGCCTGGGACACTGGCCCCATGTGACCGTCCAAAGTCCAAGGCTGTGCTGTCCACAAACCTCTGAATGACATGTCTCCCCACTAGGCCACCATATTCTGTAATAGCCTTGTATCAGACATTGTGGCCCCTGAATGGCACACAGCAACAGTTATCACACTCCACACAGGTGGCGCCACAATGCGCAAGTGGGACTATTGCCCTACACACCTGACTGGACTGCTCTGCAAGGCTATGGGGCACATCATCATGGACGTCATTCACAGAGACATTGTTGAGCTCCGGTCCTTTGATGCCTCCCAGGTTGGACTTGTTAGGGCCAGAGCATGGCTCCTACACCTGGTGGACTCCTTTCATACAGTTACCAGGGTAGTTGATGATGGTACGGGGGTCCACACAGCCTACATTGTCCTCTCATTGCCTTTCAGCACCGTTCTCCATTCTGGTATTGACAACATACACATCCACCTGCACATCAAACCCTATGTCTCAGGATGTTATGCAAAGTGGCTCATGGACAGGACACACACAAAGAGGGTAGCATACCATAGTACCTACTGTATTGCAGTTACACTTGGCATACCACAGTCCTCAGTCATAGGGCCCCTCATGTTCGGTATATGCTTCCCTGAGGTACAGGCTAGCACAGAGGGACTTTCCCTGCCTAGCTTTAGAGACCACTGCATACAAAGCACCATGATTGCTCCACCAGCTGATACTGACTCCATCCATAAGGGTGTCACTGTGACGGATACCTGATATCGATATCATGGCCTCAAGCTGCATGAACATCCCCTTTACATTACACCATTCACCCACTGACTGTCACATAGGTGGTAGTCCCCTACATATATGACACATTATACATGTTTGTAGTACACATGTACGTCGCACCCACTCCTGTGATAACCTTATTGCCACTGTGGCATGGATATCCTTCTACGTGGCCACACCTATCTGTACTGGGTGTGTAGCTGGTACATAGGCACCCATTGTACCTCTGAACCCCAGACGTATACACACATTCAAGGGTACAACACCCCTTTTAGGGTGTACCTTACACAACAGCTACAGTTTTACATACCACAACATTAACACGCCGTGACGTTTATTGACCTCCGACAGTTAAAGTATGCGGCTGAATTACGGACACCACGTCTGTACACATTTGCATACTACATACTCAGGGGTGACCTCTGATGAACAGACAGGGCCCATGTCCACAACAATATTAATGGATATACTCCACATACGTGACATAAGCAAAAGCCACTGTGAGCAACATGCTCATGGATATGTGCACACACACAACGATGAGTGGGATGTGCTTGAGGGTTACATTCCCAAACCGGACACTCACCATGCTTTGGAACATGATTCCTATGTAAATCACGCAGGGACACTCAGTAGCACTGTTCATGTGATACCACACTTGGTGGATGGGGGACACATGCTGTACTGTGCAGAGGTGCAGGTAGCACATGGCTCTGCTGTTCACAGGACACTACCCTAGAGAGGTGCCACTGGTGTGAACACTGTGGTTGTGCTTACACATAGACTTGCCAGACTGCATAGTACCCCACTATGAACCTGTGAAGCTATTACATGTCCTTTGTGCATGGTTACTTGAGTAGCCCTTCCATTTAGATTAGCTATCATGCTATTACAATGCCCCGTGACTACAAGCCATATGTATCCTGTTATTGTACATTGTACATGCCAATAGACGATACCTTTGGTATGCATGATATGCCTGTTATGCTGTGTAGCATATCTGACATATCTACCCACAATACTATACATTACACATTTTTTACAGAGTATCCCATAATGCAAAGCATACTTGCACAGCGGGACCACCTTAGACATATCATTGTCGTTATATGCCCATACACATGCCTACTGTGACAGTATATCAACATATACTATCCCCTGCTATGGCACATACTTGTTGGACATACCCTACCACTGACGGCGGGTGGTATGGAATTGTTCTGTTTCAAGCCCTCATGTAGCATCCCTTGTAGTGTCTGTGATGTTTACCTTGTGGCCCACTGCTGGACGCACAATTTTTACAAGCGGTAATATGTTCAGCAAGACATCGCTACATAAATACCTTTTCCCACTTTATGCATTGCGGACACTTTTAATTAATGCAAACCAGGCTATACATACACTAACATAATTAATACGAAACATGCCATACATACACTTACATACCGAGTGTTCTACATACCTTGTTATCGTTCCGGACTTTCATCTCTATCTCTCTTACACTGTTTAAACAGTTCTATGGTATGAGCATATGGTTTGAATGTCTGGCAAGTCATCCTTATATACCTGTAACATGTGGTTTCCTGCCACCAATTGGTGTTCCTGAGTGACTTATTACTTGCACAACAGCTGTGCAGCTACTCCATTTGCCAATTACGCGGCAACAGTGGGGTATAATTGAATTCTCCACTTGGGCGTTGCCCATTTGCCCTATCTTCGGGGAGACGGCCTGTATTGTGTTTTATTGTGTGTAATTGCAACTGCTATGTGTAGATACACGTATAGTTTGGAGTCATGTCCCCCATGGATTGTGTGTGACAGCTAGAGTATGTGGTTCTACATGTGAGTGTACCTGTCATCCCAACCGTCTGATAATGGACTATTGCAAACAAAACCTGTAACATCGCCATTTGTTCAATTATACAACGGCTACAAATTTGCATGGCACCTTTAAATGTGTCTCTCACAAGGTATGTTAACGCTTCTGCAGATGTAATTGACTGGATGTTTGTGCTGTAATTACAGTCTGTATTGCTATAGTTTCTAGTGTGGGGGATGTAGGTGGGTGTACGTAGCATATACAGGTTTGTGGGGCTTGCATTTCTACATATTCCATATATATGTGTGTGGGCTCCTTCCCTAATTAAAGAGCTATCAGTTAGTAGACTTATGTTACGGGATTATACATTGGGCCGTTGTTAATTGGTTTCTATATAGTATGCAGGTGAGGTTGATACTTCCATAACTCTGGAATTACAGCAATATGTAAAGGGATATTTCTAAATGACAGCTATCCCGTGTATTTCTGTCCCAGATATTTGCAGTCATTGCAGTTGTGTTGGTGACAGAACCTCTTTGGCATGGGTTGCCACCTTTTCTTATGGCCATTGTTGGACACTTGCGGGACACACATCGGTGTTTACAGGCCAACACATAGCCACAGTCAGTACACAGGATAGCACATACTTTTATCCTCAATACATACTTATTGTTGTGGGACTTTGGCTACTTATCATATTGCATGTAACATTTACGTTTCTTACATACAGGCATAACTATTTCATGCAACTATTACATAATATATGGGACATAATAATGTCCTACAATCTCAGACAGTTGACCTTTGTAATGTTTTATGTCAGGACACAAGTGCCCAGGGAGGGGCTGTCCCTCCTAATGTGGGACAGGTGCTAACCGTATGCCTACGGCTAGCTATACCCACACCTACCGTAATGATCTACCTCCGAGTTGGCACTAACAGACACACGATGCGGACACACATACACACACACATTACAGTCACACGGACATGCACATGGCACCCTCAACACAAACATACACAGACTACGGCACTCAGAAACACAGTTGAACACAGTACCTACGTGGACCGCAACACTGGCAGCGGTAACTAAATGTCCCTTCATATCGTCATAATATTACTTGTGGTTCTACTGTTCCGGTACTGTGTTCTTTCGGTCGTTCAGCCTCGTGGTTACGCGTATCGGTATGTGACACATTCCATAGTTGGCGCTATCCTATTTATTTGTACCTCCAAGATTTTATGAGTGTTGTTGACCTATCTATATATTTGCAGATATCGGTGAATCTGTATATATCAACATATATCACTCTATCGCCCTTTCTATCTGTATTATATATATATGTATATATGTATATATATATATATATATATATATATATATATATATATATATATATATATATATATACATATATATATATATATATATATATATCTGACAGGGAAAGTGACAGGCAAGCTACACCTTTCATTGTATACTTGTCGGTGTATACTGTTTCCTGGACTTCGCACGTTTGTGTCTGTAACTGTCACATTACACACCTGCCATAGGTTAGGGTTACCACCTGTCCCACTTTGTGAGGGACATTTCCTCTTTGGGCAGTTGTGTCCTGCAAAATATTTTAAATGGCAAATGTCCTGAGATTTTAGGACAAACTTATTTCGTATAGTTTATGTAATAGTTGCATAAAACAGTTATTCTGTATCTGAACCACCTAAATGTTATAAGAAACAGAATAAGTACCTAAAACATTACAAGAATAAGCTTTTATCTAGGCAAGAATGTGAGGTTCGGATTTTCGTACTGGCTGGGTATATGTGTCAGCCTTCTGAAATCTGACATATGTCCCACATTGCTCATTTGAAAAGGTGGCAACCCTACCGTAGGTACATCTTGGCTACCATAGTGTTAGGTGATTGTATACATGATTGCATGTTCTACTCCTGGCAGTGGTCGTTTTACCCTTCAGAGCAGGCGCTATTAGTACAGGGGAGAATGATGCTGGTTTAATCACCTGTTCTGGACATCATTGACCATGATCTGTGCGATATTCTGGGAAGCTTAGCCCTGTTTCACGCATATCTGTATAGTCATATTTAAACTACGCTTACCAGCAGTGGGCAACGCATATTCCCGCTAATGTGTGCTAAACATGATCTGATGACCTGCATCCGACATGCATTACTCATGCCTTCGGGATTACGTTACATCCCTTGCAGGACGTGGGACCGGGAACATGCACGACGGTCACTGCATTTACCACTTGGCCATCTGGGATGTGTACACGTGTTATGGCGTTTTGTATGTGGAGTATATTGCGGCTGTTACTCCATACTGTACTCACATGGGTAATTCAGTTAGTTCACATATTGATGAGTCCAGTTAATGGTATGTCCATGTGATGGATGTGCTCTGGCATTGGGTTATGTATATCACAGTGAGCCACACACAATAATGTGCTACACCTTCAAACGACCGTCAGTGGAGCATGCTGGGGCGACAAATACCTGTCATGGGTACACCCCATGCCTTGAAACAACATCCATGATTACATTATGTGGAGCCCCTCATTAACGCAGCAGGGAATCCATGCAGAGTGTGTGCAGAACAGTGCTTACACACATGTGATCCCGCAATTGCCTCTGCTCCACTAAGCGACAGTTGGTTACTCGATGTTGTGGTGACAACAGACACTGTTTGCCTCATTTTGTGTATGGCCTCTGACAATCGGGCGTGTACCTACCGATGCACCTGGGAACCTATACACACAGCATCAACATATGCTGATAGGCGCATGTACTGTTCAGGTGTTGACATTCCGTCTTCCAATAGCTGTTGTGTGTACAATGTTTGAGAGCTGCCTATGTAGGATTCACACAGTGGGCCACCTATACATTACAATTTACAGGTGGTCGTGTGTGTGTGCCATCCATTTTACTGTGTGTGCAGGTGGAGAGGTGTGTCAGTCCATAGGGGCCTACACTGTCAGAGTATGTGCTATACATTCCCTCTTTGCCAAGGCATAGGCATATTGAGCATGCCTCCGTCTGCCTACTGGGGCTGCATAGTGTATTCGTGGTCTGAATCCCTCTGTGCCTGTGATGGCCTTGGCAATTGCGGTGGGCTATGTGGGCCTTCACCATTTTGTCCCTGCTGCAGCTGTTTCCGCAGGCTCATATTATGTAGCATGGCACATACTATGAAGATGTGGGCACACGTGCCTGGAGAGTACTGCAAGGCTCCACCCGAACACATGCTCTATGATGATTCTGGTTTGTGCGTGTGCCTCATTATGGCATTCTTGCGTGGGTGTGTGTGCATTTCTGATGGGAGTCATCATCCAAGGCTCCAGTGCATAGCCAGCATCCTCCACAAGGTGGCCATGTGGGATGTCCCCCCTGACAAATACCTGATACAGCTGTGAGGCATGCCAGATATGGGAGCCATGGTAGCTTCCAGGGCTGCCAGCACACACATCCATGATAATGCCCTGAGCATTGCACACGACCTGGCAGTTGATGGAGTGGAATCCCTTGCGGTTTATATAGTGCCTACCATGCTCACCGAGTGGTGACTTGATATGTATGTGCGTGCAGTCTATCGCACCCAGTACCTCCGGGTAGTGTGCCACACGGTGGAAGTGACGCATATTGCTGGCCAACTCCTCCTGAGTTTGGGGCAAGTATATATGCTCATTGGCATGTGGTAACATAGCATCCAGGAACTGGTGTAGTACCCTGGATGCTGATGCCTGTGAGATCCCCATTATATCTCCATTTGGACTTTGAAAGGTACCTGTGGCTAGTATTCGCAAGCTTACACATACCTTTGTGTCCACTGGGATGGGTTCCCCTCTGTTGTTTCTGGTTCTCAGGCGTGGCAGGCACAGCTCCACTATTTGCTGTAAGATGTCCCTGTCCACCTTGTAACACTCTACTATCTTCAGATCATGTAGCCCCTGGTAGGTTACCCTTGGTCTGAACACTCTTCTCCTCCTCCGGGGCCTGCAGTGGTTGTCGGCATCATCCTCCACAACACCGTCAGTCTCTAACACATGGTGATGAATCACAGCTATGGCAGCTCCCAACATGTACATTTTAAAAGTTCCTTGTGTGTTTACACCTATGATGCAGTGTTTGGGAATACACAGGTGTGTGTCGGGTGCTTTCACACTTTATACTATTGTGCTGTGAACACCGATGATGTCATATGTACGGTCGTAGCTACAGGGCATCTTATGTGTTTTGCTACAGGAACTACTATTGTGGTGCCTTTGGTGTTGAATTACATTTGGCTGCCGTGGATGCCCTTTACATTTCTGCACATTTCACCTACCATTTTATGGCATACATCCAGCAACCTGCTTTCATTTGTACTTTCCTAGACCTGGCTTATCTTGCATAATGTGTTCTATTGCCAGTCTACTGTAGGTTTGCTTTACTCTGCTATGATAGTTCTCCTATCTTTGCAATCCAATGCCTCCCCTCCTTTCTTTGCAATCCAATGCCTCCCCTATCCTGTTTTGCAGCTTTCTGCAAGCAGACTTGTCAGCTACCGTCGATTGTCCACCGTGAGTTGATAGGTGTTAATTGCTCAATTGTACTCCAATTACCCTACTGCGGCATTTCCTTCTTTTCTTCCCCTGACCTTCCTGTTCATGCTATTGTTCGTGGCACGTGCATCTGCTTACTGGGTTTCGGGCACGTTTTCATCTCCTTACACATGCGCTTTCGGGCACCATATGTGCTCTCAGCTAAACGATTCTATACCTACCTCCCCACCCCTGTCCTGCAGCTTTGCTTAGCAACAGCCAGGCCAGATTTGCATTGCTCCAATGTGCTTATAGCTACGGTGGCACACCCCTCTGCTGATGTCATACATCACCTCTGAGCCACTCCTCGGTGTTATAGCGCTGCGCCGTATGGTACATCCTTCATCTGGCGGGACGTTTGCGATTCAGTATTACCTGCCTCATTTGCATGGCATTGACTACTAATTCATAGTTACTGCACCGAACACTGTCGCAGACCCTTAGCAACCCTTGCACCATTGCATATTATGGTGAAATCCTGATTTGTATTACATTGCGATTTTATGACATTTGTATATATTTTCTTTGTGTTCCAGTTTGCGCACACATGCCCTGCGGTTGTACTGTGCATTACTGTGGACATGACATTAAATGTTGTTTTTTTAGGTGTTGTGCATCTTTTCTTATGCCATTGGCTGTGTATTTAGCCACTGGCATATGTTAACTTTGTAATACATGAGTCTGGTCCGCTTCCATAGCTCCGATGTTCTGTTTGGGAAAATGTAAACGGTGTTTTTTGGTTTACATTTCCGTGGGCTTACGCAACGCCTGCACCACTTCATGAATCGCTATATGCCTTCATTTGCATGGTGTGACACTGCGCATGGGGTGATTATCATACCTAAGCCATGGGCTGTGCAGTTCTGGCGTATGCCGGTAGTGCACATGGAATTGGATCATACCTGAATCTCTCGGCAGCCATATTTGTCGTTATACCGCCTACGCTACGCCTGCGCCTGGTGCAAGCTTCATGAATCCCAGGGACAGTGCCCTTTGTGGGTGATCCTATTTCTAACAGGGGCAGGGGGTGCTAAGGGAGATTTATCTGCACTTCTATTAATGTGATCTGTATGCTGCAGTGCATGTTTTTGCTAAATTTTATCTAGGTAAGACTATATCAATGTTAATGATTAGAATATAGAAATATCCAAGGACCATAAGAAGGAAAGACAGAAAAATGTTCTCTTTGCACGTACTGAGATTCTGCAGTAAATTCAATAGGTTAGAATTTTATGTTTAAAAAGTATACAGTAATTTTAAGCTTGGTGATATGAATTTCAAGTTAAAACATAGGGAACAGTGTTGTATAGTTGCATAATATATTTTAATATAAATTACCCAATATTAGTTTTCTCAAAATATTATTATTTTGTAAAATAAATATTTGCATCTCTAGTATATGGCTGTAGTTATATTACAGATTTATTTAAGTAATTAATTAACAATTGTAATATTTTTTTCTCAAGACAACTATCACATCTATTGAAACTTGAATGGTACAATTACTTTTAGGACTTCCTTTAGTGGTACTCATACAACCACCTACTATGACATTTTGATCAGCATATGGTGTGTTCCTGGGTGCTGTTGATATAATCTTTTTCCAACTTCTCTGCTAATTTATGCTACTTTCTGAACATGAACAGCTCCTCTGCACATTAGTCTGTCATTTGTTACATCTTTATCTTAAGAGTAAAGTCACAGTATAACTTTAATAATTGCATAGGGTCTGAAGCTGCTGCCCATTGTATCTTTGCTCATGGACTTCTGCTTCATGAATGCTGCACCCAGTAATATGTGACAATATCAGTGTGCATGTATAGATGTACATACATAAGTGGGACTGATGCCAAATATACAAAATTAGCAGAGTAGAACTGCTACTGAAAGGGATCAATGGCTTACTGTGATACCTGGGATGAACTATACGCAGGACAAAGTAACAAGGTGATTATAGGTTCATAGGTTCATAGGTTCATACTAGGCTATCTGCCCAAGGGCATTTATAAGCCTAGCCCATAGTTATGTGGCTTTCGCCACCCCTTTAGTTTGAATAAAAACTATGCCTATCATTTTGCTGTGCCTCTGTCAAGCAGTGACGCTGAAGTAATCCCTGGGGTATATCTGCAATCTCCCATCCATTGGTCAAGATTCCTCTTGAACAAGACCAGAGAGGTGCTCTGCCTCACATGTACCGGGATTTTGTTCCACAGCATAGGGAGTCTCTGGGTGATGAATCTGTCCCTCCAGCACGCTCTATTTATAACCGTGTCAAGGTTTAAGTCTCCGCCCTTGTGGTTCTGAGGGATCTAGATTTTTGAGGTGAAGCATATTCATCAAATCTGGGTTTGACATGGCCTTATATGTCAGGCACAGGTCACCTCTGAGCAAGCGGTATGAGACTGAATAGAGCTGGAGTTCTTTCAGTCGGGCAGCATAAGACATATTTTGAGACCCTTTATCCTTTTGGTGAGGAACTTTGGGGCCTTTCAAGCTGCAGCAGGTGTCTGGTCAGATACATTCCGAACGGGGCATTGTACTCAATCATAGGTCTAATAAGTGATGAGTACAGGGTGACGATGACCTCCCTTGATCTAGATGTGAATCCCTTCATGATCAGGTGGGTGATATAGAAGGTTTTCCTAACTACTTTAGCAACATGAGTGTCAAACGAAAGGCTACTGTCAACCTGGGTCCCCAGATCTCTGATGACTTTTTCTGTGCTCAGTGGATTGCCACCTATATGGTAGCTAGGGGTAGCCTTGTTTTTCCCAAAGGGTATGACTATGCATTTTTTGGTGATATCAAATATTAACACAATGCTAGGGTACAGAACAAATTCAGAGTACTGTATGTTTTTAGTAGTGGTCATCCTTCCTTTCTACAGAGCACTGGAAAGGCCACATCTCAATTACTTGTTCAGTTTCAGATGCCATGCAGCTAAAAGAGAAAGGACCCATGCAAAGGATGCAGAGAGTTGTGACCAAAATCATGACAGGGCTAAAAGGGGTACAAAAAAAGGTTATTTGACAGAATTGAGAGAGTACATACAACATGTAGAAGGGAGACAATAAGAATAACATGGCTGTACCATATTACAAGGGGTCAGGTAGGCCCAAAAGAATTTAGAAGAGGAAACAGAGAGGAAACAAAAGACCATAAATGAGAAAACATTTGTTTCAGGATAGATGAAAATAAACACTTCTTTAGAGAAAAAGGCAGGGCATAGGAATTCCCTACTAGAGGGACTAATGAAGCAAGTCATAACTAAAGGATTCAAGAGAGTCTGGAATAGGTAGAAGAGAATTAAATGGGGGACAGGAAAGGACTCTTGTGTAGCATTTGTCAGCATTCATGATGATCACATATAGCTAGCCCATTATTTTCATTTATAGTACAAGAATATACTGATTTTTTATTTCAGTTTTGAACTAGGTTTGTTCTAACCTGTAAGAAATACTTCTTGCGCCACTGTTTTATATTTTATTGTTGCACTGTATATCTAATGTAGCCTCTAACAATGGTATGTTGCCTGAGCTACTATCACTCCAAATACTACCAGTATGTAAGATACGTCTGATATTTAGTTGTCGTAATGTGGCCTTGTTTCTCTTACCTATGGCATAACGTATGACTTTTTTTTTTAAATATACTGCAACTTAAGTGCTTATAATTATTGATACAATTCAAATAAAGAAAATATAATGGTCTGTTGGATGAAAGTTAAAAAAAACAAAAAGAAACACAACTTGGTCACCAAGCTCTTAATACCAAACAGAAAATAGAGCCTTGCTTGGCTTTGGTGGTCTATTCTGCTTTCAGACATCAGTCCTTTACAGAGCTGAACAATAGGTGGTCTCAGATATATGAAAGTACCCTAAAACACACAGTAAAGTACTTACTAAGATTGTAGAAGTTTATAAGGCATTCTTTCTGGTCCACTGCTGCAGAGGCAGGGCATCGATCTGGGCTACTGGTGAGTCAGGCTAAAAAAGGACCCAATGCACTTGACTGGTCAGCTGGAAGGATAGGATGAAGAGAAGGGTATACTACTGCCTCCACAACCCCTACTGGAGAGGGACCTTGCAAGCCATGATTTGTAAGTAGGGGAGTAGCATGACATTTAGTTCATGACTTGTGGGTTTGAATATTCCTTGTACTGATGTTATCACATCTTGATCATACCTTTCAACCGTCCAGATTTTCGCAGAATGTCCACATTATTGCTTCATATTTTTGGTCTGCTCCTCAAAAAATATGTGGTTTTCTGGCAAATCACTGGGGTGATCTGAGGATTAAAACTACCAAATAATGGCATACATTTGAGTTTCAGATTTCAAATCCTTCAGAAAACACGTTAGCACAATCCCTGTTACTCTAGCAACTTTCTAAGTTTATAATGGTAATATTTAAAATCTGTCCCTATTTTTGGGTCTTTGTCTCCCCATTTTGTTGGCTTTGTTCAGATTTCTTGCACTAAGAGGTTGAGAGGTATGTTCTTGATCCCCTCAATTAGGGATCCTGATAGACCACTATAGAATGATAGTATCCACAGCGCCAATACACAACTTCCACTGACACTCATTTCTCCACCATCGTAGGATTTAATAAAGGGTCTAACCTCTGTGAAGTCAGGAGGCATACCTAGCTAAAGGATATATTGGGGAACACTCAGAAAAGGAGATAAGGAGGCACCAGGGAAGGTCAGAAGGTAAACAAACTAACTAATTAACTAACTAATTAACTAACTAACTAACTAACTAACAAACAAACAAAAAACAGTATGTAGCATATGTTTACAATAAACTCATGATATCTGTTCAGGAAATGTATGTGTATATGGTTGTCTAAATATAATAGGAGCTGAGTATTCTGTAGACTAGCATACCAGCAATTAATGTTTACTTATTTGATAATGTGTTATGTATTCGCATTGAGCTCAGTAGATGTGTTTCCTCTTTTAAATGAAAATATATGAACAAAAATATGTAAGCAATTAAATAATCAGACTAGTGCTGTGCAAAAATATGCACATTTTAATTGGTTATTTTTTTCTAAATATTATTGCCATCAGTCTTCTTGAAAAGAGTAAGTCCACTCGATCCCTTGAGAGATGAGAATTAACTGCAGGAGTCCATCATCAAGGCAGCCATCAAAGGTTTCCTAAATTAAGTCTCACCTCTCTTCAAAAGTAGCTGGTGTCCATGACAGCAACAACTTGCTGACCAGTCCACAGGACATCAAAGACAGATAGAATGACTACTTCCAGCAACTTTTGAATGAAGAAAACCCCACAGAATCTGCAATGTCCCATCATAGTCTATGATGGAAGAGGAAGAAGCCTCCACCCTAGAAAAAGTTAGAACTGCAAAGGAAAATGATGAGTTAGAGGTGAAATAGTTCCTTTAGGTACTCATAGCAGTATGGAGAGAAAAACATACCCCAGATGACTGTAGAATAAGTATTCTAAATTTCAGTGTACAAGAACAAATGAGAGAGAGTCACAATTGTTAGCAGTATAGAGCTATCAAACTTCTGTCACACTGCATGAAAGTGCTGGAGAAGGTGACTGATAAAAGGATATGGAATGTAGCAGAAAGTATGATGGGGGATGAGCAGTTCAGATTCAGATCTGGATGCTTAAGAACCAACCCGATGTTTGAGGTGAGATGGATAGCGGAGAAGAATCTAGAGATGAGAAAAGAGTCCATCTGGGCATTGTTACACTTTTAGAAAGCATATGACAAGATTCCAAGAAAGCTGATCTATATAGTCCTATGATGGACGGTTCAAAGTTCTAGAAAATTGTTAGAATTAGTAAGGGCTACGTACAAGGACTCAATGACACAAAAACAAACAATGGACTCTCAAACTGGCTCCAAATGGGAGTGGGAGTGCATCAGTGTTCAACTCTGTGCCCACCTTTTTCATAGTGGTGATAGATTACATTATCAAAGAAAGCTGCTATATGCAGATGATATGACATTACAAGAAGACTCTGGATTGTAACTTCAGCAAATGATAGGGGAATGGAATGTGAAGGTGAAGGCACATGGAATGAAATGTATCATGGTAGCAAATGGGGGAATCACAAGAAGCTGAAAATTTGAGATGGATGGGAAATAGTAGATCAGGTTAACAGCTTCAATTATTTAGGTGGGGTGACTCAGGAGAAGAAAATTATGAAGGATGTCAAAGTTAGAATCAGAGAATTTGCAGCCATCTGCCACATAGTGTCGGGGTAGTGTGTGTGGCAGAAGAATGCCAAAGAAGTGGAAAAGTAAGGTATAAAAACAGTCATGTGACTAGTACTAATGTATGGTACAGAAACCTGGGCAGTGAAGCCAGAGCAGTTGAGGAAGGCAGAGGTGATGGAGATGATGTGCCTGAGACAGGTGGCAATGTGCACATCAAGGGAGCAGATGAAGAATTGATGACATCAGTGCAGAAATCAAAGTAATTCAAATTGCAGAGAAGGTCAAAGAGAGCAGATTATGGTAGCTTGGGTACACATGCAGGGAACCATAATGTGATTTGGTGAAGAACAGTTGGGAGAGACAGGAAGAAAGTAAGAAGAAACAAGGGCTTCCAGCAAAGAAATGGAAAAGACCACCAACAATCAGGCTTGACTGTAGAAGAAGGTAAGAGAGTGGTACTGAATTGAGAGTGGTACTGTGGTTTCATGTGATAGCCCTGGTGTGTGTGTGTGTGTGTGTGTGTGTGTGTGTTACTTCACAAATGTCTTCTTTATCTAACCTGTTTGGGGTTGGTGTTTCATGTCTGTATTAAAACCCAACTATCTATCTGCCTATCTAACAAGTATCCCCTAAGACAGAACATTTTTTGAATAAGCATGGTACAGTGAATCTCATTCTGTGAATTGTTTCACTGAACTTTGTTTTGTACAACAGCAATTACAGTGAATGTGTGTGTTATTTGTGTCTGTTATTAGTCAATATTATGGGATAATAGCAAAACATATCACTGTGCACTGAGAGAATAACAGATTTACTGAGTTTGCAATGCAGATTGTTGACTACACAGATTCAAATGTGACATTCTTAAAAAAAAATCACAGCAATGCCATATACACCTAGTTAACATGGTATTAACCAGAAGTACTGTCATACTGTTTACATAGCATAATCTGATATGGCATAATGCCTGGACATTTTACATCAAATTATTAGCAATAAAGCAGGTAAACTGATAACCAGAATGTATGAAAGCATTGCACAAAAGTACATTTTGAGCAGTCAAACAAAACATTTTAATATGGCAAAGGATTAAGATAAGAATTCTTGTTAGTGTGGGATTTCACAGGTATTCCACTTTCCTCCCACATCTCAAAAATATGATGATAGGTGAACTGGTGGTCCTCTAGTTTGTGCCAGGAGTCCACGGGGAGTGTATGTCTATGTGTCTGTATGTGTGTGTGTGTGGGGGGGGTGAGTACATAGCTCTTGATGGACTGGCATCCTGTCTCTCCAGGGTGATTCTCTGGCTCATACCCATTTCTTATGGTATAGGCTCCAGCATCTATGCAGCCCAGACTAGTATAAAATTTGTATCAAAAAGAATGAATAAAAAACATGTTACTTAGCATACACATTAAGAACACAATCTTCCATTATTTTAAGAAAATGTAGAGATGAAATAATACCGTCATTTGTTTTCTGGATTTCTGTTAGTCATTGTGGGCATATTTTAGAGAATTTGTGAGTTATGGAATACAGATTCCAGAATCCAAATGGCAAAATTCCTTTATGCATTTTTTTTAAGAAATGCAAAACATGTAAGCCATTGTTATCAAGCTAAGACATTATTCTTTGTACAGTATCTACATTACATTTCTTATATCATAATTTCTAGATAAAAGATATACATACATTAATGATGTCAGATTTCCCTAGTGGCTATTAATGCCTGAACTTGCCTTGTAATGGAAATAAGTGCTTCAGAGCTTAGTCATTGGAAAAAAAAGGCCAATTATACCCAGATGGTACACGTATAATGTGCACATATAAAAGTGGAAAAGATTATAGTTACTTAGCCAAAAGTTTCAGTTTAAGTCTTAAAAAGTAAATTGACGTTGGGATTAAGCAGTGCTGCAACAAAGGCTCTGTTTCAGGCTACATGAAGTATGGTATATTTTTGCAAAAGACATGTCATAATTTCTAGCTTTGTATTGTACGTTCTACAATTTCCTTTGGAGGGAGAACAAACTAGTCTCTATGAAGCTAGCTGACAAGTACTTTCATTCAAGTTACTAATGTGAAAGTTGTTTTTAAGTCAAATGCAAGCCATTAAATAAGGAATTTAAATTGGGTCACATTTGTTAAAATTTCCAAAGCCATCAGCAAACTGCAGTCAATGTTCTAAGAATTCAAAGAGAAACCAACATTAAAGCCAAGTTAATATTCATGAGGGATGAGAAATGGCAGAAGCTGAACCCTAGGTAGAGCCCTGGGGGGAATCTATATGGCATGTTTTATTTATTTTACTTGTTCTCTGAATTTTAATAAGATGGACAGACCACTGACATGAAAACCCGTTCTTTAAATGTGACCTGGGAGCAATTACTGGCTAATACAGAGACACAGAAAGGACAAGACATAGTGAATGCCAGCAGGCTTACCCACAATACTTTGCTGAATATAACCGAATACAGAGAATACGTAAGTAGTATGGGCCTCAGGCTAGGACTACAAACCAAACCAAACTGAAGCAACACTATTACAGTGAGCCTTCATTATTATGTCTGGAGGAGCTCAACAATATCTAGTAGTGACATGAACATATGAAAAATTACATTGTCTTCAGCTCAGTACAAGCCACTTGCATGTTCAACTGCACAAACTTTTCCCCCGTAGGTTTAGCTATAAGGCTGGTTACAACTGATAACATATCAAAATTATGCAGTTTGACTCAGCCAAGCCTCTGTTCATAAGTCTCTTTGAGAAAATGGGGCATGCTGTGCAGTGAAACACACACACACACACACACACACACACACACACACACACACACACACACACACACACACACACACACATGAACGCTCATGCACACACATGCATGGATATGCAGTAGTCCAAGTTCATTACAGAAGAAAGGTAGAGGAGCAAGAACATCCAACATTATGTACAAAAAGAAAGCAAAACAGAAAAAATAGTAGCAAGTGAGTTACAGTTACAGTATATGCTAATGTGTACAACTGGTTACATAACTATTATAGATGCATATGTGTGTGTAGGGTAAAAGAAAAAATGCAGAGCACAGATCACTGACTCATGCATGGTGAGGGATGAAAGTAGTTTTGTATGACTCATCAGCAGACACACACACACGCCCGCACACACACACACACACACACACACACACACACACACACACACACACACACACACACACACACACACATGAACGCTCATGCACACACATGCATGGATATGCAGTAGTCCAAGTTCATTACAGAAGAAAGGTAGAGGAGCAAGAACATCCAACATTATGTACAAAAAGAAAGCAAAACAGAAAAAATAGTAGCAAGTGAGTTACAGTTACAGTATATGCTAATGTGTACAACTGGTTACATAACTATTATAGATGCATATGTGTGTGTAGGGTAAAAGAAAAAATGCAGAGCACAGATCACTGACTCATGCATGGTGAGGGATGAAAGTAGTTTTGTATGACTCATCAGCAGACACACACACACGCCCGCACACACACACACACACACACACACACACACACACACACACACACACACACACACACACACACACACACACACACAGAAATTCTCATTTGTGCATACTAGCCTTGGTATGACCAGTACACAGTATGAGAGTTCTCATGTCAGTGGTCTATTTTTGTGGTTAGCAGTGTTGTAATTTTATAGAGGAAAGATTATAACTTATTGTAAATGGTAAATAGCAGTCTGATGATTTAAATACAAGAACACTGTGAGGTGTGCTGAGACCACCAGCTTCTCTGGGATGGTAGCACAAACTAATTTTTTTTATTAGAGCAATTGTATTTATCTCATTATTGGTGTCAGTATTATGATACTCTGGTGAGGCCAGCTAGGATACAGCATTTATTTTATCTGGGTACTGTATTCTTTATTTTGTGGCCATGTTTCCATATTTGGGAACAGCATACAGGCAGGGGATATCGGTCATCAATATCACAGTATGATTTAGCATGTATCATTTGGGAATAAGAAGGAACAGTTCCACCCTTTATGGTGTTACATTTGTGAAGTAAAACTATACTCTGAAGCAAGCAACAGTAAAAAAAATAGTTAACCACATGTAACAACTGTTAGTTTCATGCTTATTGAAGCCTTGGTTGAAGTCAATCCTACCTTCTTTTATTATTTAAATTATATAAAGTGTTCTTAAAGCAGCAATGTTTGAATATCCTTCAGGATGTTGTATGTCTCAGTTAGCTGCTGTCCCAGGATTCACAAATATGGAATCATAAAATAACATTGAGATGTTCCTGTTCTTTAAACAACAGAATGCTTATCATCATCATCAAACCCCTTTTTCATATTTTCTACATGTGGTTGTGGTATCATGCCAACTATTTTCATCTCACTTGATTAAATGCCACTCTCCTAACATCTCCAACAGTCATGCCTTGCTGTTGCAGGTCTTCTCTCACACAATCCATCCATTTCTTTCTTGGACAGCCTTGTTTCGTCTTGCATTCTTCCTGTCTGTCCTAAATATTCACTAGATTGTCTTCTGCTTTCCTGCACATGTCCAAAACACTGCAATCTGTTCTCTTTGAGCTTCTCTGCAATTGAAGCAGCAGAGCGTTACTAGCTTCTAAATCTATTTGCTTAGTTCTCATCGTGTGGAATATAGAAAGCTAAAGAATTTTGTTTCTTAAGTAAAGGTAAGAAGAGTAAAGAAAAGTGAAAATGTGTGCAAGTGAGGGTAAACGTGGGAGCACTGTCCCTCTAAAAGGACACTGAAAGGGGTCATGCATGGCCAAGTCAGACAATACCAGTAAATAAATGCAATAAATCAATAAATAAATAAATAAATAAACCTCTACCATGTATGAAATATAGTGTTGTGTATGGGACATAACTAATGTTTTATGCAGCAGTGAGAATATTTTATTTATAGATATTAAGCTGTTCTGAATTGGAGATATGTCTTTAACATCCTTACTGCAAACAGAAATTATTATAAGATGAGGCTCAGATAAGTGTCAGGTCCACCACATCATTAACCTTTTGCAATGGATACTGATTCAGGCTAGACTTACAGCCTACTCCATTATTATCATAGTGCAGCCAGGCATTTCATAGGAATAATATAGAGCTAATTTCTCAGGGATCATAATTGCACCTCATTTAAAAAGTCATATTTACTTCTGTCTCTGTTGCCCTTTAAAGCCTTTACCCCTCTTGGAACATTTTATACAGATAAATTATGGATCTGATGTAGTACGTGTGTTCCCTAGTCTCATGTCCACTGATACTTCATGTTATACAAACACACATATATTTATCTATAGATATATATAGATATATATATATATATATATATATATATATATACATATACATATACATACAATCTCTCTCTATATATATACAATCTCTCTCGCTCTCTCTCTCTCTCTCTATATATATATATATATATATATATATACATGAATTTGCCCCTGCAGTCTGCCGACCATCAGACCCTCTCTTGGTCTATCAGACTATCCTTTCCCTTCACCCAATGAGAGTCAGCTAAGAGGGATTATTATCAGCCCTCACCATGCATGTACTTAGTAAGGCACCAGTGAAGAGACATATAATGGGCCATCTGCAGAAGGTGTTCCTTCATTTCTAGAAGGGCATTTCCTTAAAGCAGTCCTGCCTCCCCATCCATGGCAAAACCTGTGGTGTCTCCAGTGTCTACACGGAGGTCACTCCACCCTGTCTGTCCCCAAGTGCAAACAAGTCCATCCTACCCCCAGGAGGGGTGAGTAGGCCATGCCATTTCACTCCTCTTCCACTAGTGCCAGGGCCAGTAATCAAACCCCAGTCACTTAGGTTACTGTCAGGGCGCCATCCCTCTGCACAACAGAGCTGGGCTAGTACATCATTATATAAAACCCATAGTTTTGAGTATGGTCCTGCATACATTATTATTTGCTCTTAAGTTCAGTAACCAGTTTTTCATCTAATTCACAACAGGTGAGTGATTGAAAATGTAAGTTATTTTACTTATTAAAGACTGAATGTTTTGCCAGACTGAAAGTTTTACTTAAGAAAACATTTGACTAATCTTCTGGGAAACTATACATCAATGTTTCATAGTTCTAACTCAGAAAAGTCATGTTAGTAGTATGTGTTGCTAAAGGTTTTGTAAAGACATGTTGATATATATCATCTAGTATTTCCATTTTTTTGTTCACTGCTAATAATTCTATTCACTCTATACTTCACGATCTTACCAGCAATGTATATCTAACATATTAGTGTATTATGACTTTCCCATATCCACATTTCTCCCTTCCATTTTCGTAACACAGTTTCTTTTTTCCATTAATCAGCAACATGGACTGCCAGGGTTAGTACATTTATACATTTCTTTATTTTTTTTTCATACACAGCAAAATTTTATTTAGCCCATGTGCAAATAGAAGAAAACAATATCACCACCTTCAAAGAGTGCTGCATGAATTTTTCATTGGGAATTCCATGTTTGCTAGTAGATTTTGTTTTTGAGTTTTACTTGCATCAACAAAAAAAAGTGTTTATTAACCTGCTAAGGTTTAGACAAAATATCATAACAGATAGACTAAGATCTTTTATTTTCAGCTTAACCTGAGATTCCCCTCCTTGTCTGTGGTGATGTGTGACTGGTAAATAAGGTAACAGTCCTGTATTTTTTTAGCATCCAACCCCAAGTTCTACACCATCCTAAGTGACTTAGAGGCGTCATTAAATCTGCAGACCCTTGCTGTTCTGTTACTGTCTGTAACTTGCTGATGTACGTTTACCATTTAGCTGTTTAAACTCCACTGTTATTGTTACAAATATTTGGCTGCCCTGCACATCACTGAAGTGGATTTGCTCTCCTTTCAGCTACCCCTGTTTTCTCTTTCTCCTCCACCTTTTACTCTACTGTAATTTGCTCTATTATTCAATGTCTATGTCTTGGTAATTAGCAGCTCTGTCCTGACTACATTATTTTAACATACCTTGCTTTTGTTTTTCCAATCAGGTAATAAAACCTAACATTCCTTTTTCTACTTAACTCACTCCTATACTTTGCTACACACATTCACACACACTAGCCTGACAGCTCCACTCCTTTTTTACTTTACCTCCTTTCACTACATTTAGACTTTTCTTTTTAATAATAACAAAACAAACTTCACTGAAACTGCTAGTCCTTTCTGATTGTTTCTTGCAGTAAAACTAGCAGCTGTGACCAGGTCAAACCCGCTCCATTCACCCTTGTTATGCTCAGGCTCACTCCTCTATCCTGCCTTACCCCCAATTCCCACACACCCCCACTATTCCTACTTTTATACCTCTCAAAACTCCTCCCACTAACACTTTAGCCAATCAAATCAATTCCCTATACTACTGAGTATTATACAATGTCATCGCTGAAAAGACAAGAAACGTGCATGCTGATTGGCCAATCCAACCAGCACTCTGCATTCCTTGAGACATTGGAAAATATAAAGGTCCTACCCAACACCATAATCTTGGGTGATTTCAGCTACCCTGGTATAGACTGGGCAAACTACCAATGTTCCAACTCCTATGCTCAGCTATTCATAGAATTTATAAATTCAAATGCCCTTGAACAACTAGTATGTTCTCTCACTAGAGGGGACAACATATTGAATTTAATCATCACAAATATGGGTGCCCATTGTACCACACCCATTATCACCCCCTCCTTGGTCAGATCCGACCACAAACTGATAACCCTGGACATCCTCACTCCTCCACCTCCCCCAATCAAAGAAACCATAGTCAAAAACCTTTCCAAAGCAAACTTCAAACTACTTGCTTCCGAAGTGGAAAGCTTCACTATTCCCTTGCAGAAGGATAATGATATCCAGGATGTGGAATCCTACACCAAGGCACTCTATATGCATCTTCAGGATTGCATGGACCGTGCTATCCCAAATAAAACCAAGACTCCTTCCTCAAGCAAGAAGAAACCAGTCTGGTGGACCACGGCCATAAGCAAACTTTACAATAAATGGAGGAGACTTATACAAGAAAAGGCCAAATCTCAAGTAGAAAAATCATCCCTGATCAGCATTAGTAAGAAATTGAGGGCCCTCATCAAGTCAACTAAAGCTAATTTTGAAAAGAAAGTTGCCAAGGATGCCAAGGATAACCATAAGGCCTTCTATGGCTACGTCAAAAACCTAAATGGCAACACTCAGGTCTGTTCTGAGCTAGTACAAAATGGAACAAAATACACTGATCCTTCTGACATTGCCAACATCTTGGCTGACAGGTTCAGTGCAAATCCCCCCCCCCCTCACCACCTACAGGGCCTATTACCATTCTAGGGGATTGTGTAAGTCCAATTATTACTGATATGTTGGTTAACAAGGCTCTATCTAAATCTAAAAACACTGCCTCCATGGGACCAGATGGTGTCCCAGGCTGTGTCATACGCGAGCTCCAAAAGGAATTAACCCCGCGTCTTAATACCCTGTTCAGTCTCAGCCTCTCCGCAGGATATGTGCCCATAGAATGGCACACGGCAATGGTGGTCCCGCTACACAAGGGTGGGGCCACAACTGACCCTGGGAACTACCGACCAATAAGCCTGACCAGTCTGATCTGTAAGGCTATGGAGCGAATCATTATGGAACTCATAAATGGAGAGATTGGGAACCTCCAGTCGCTGGACCCCACACAGTTTGGTTCGTCAAGGGCAGATCATGCCTCCTGAACCTGGTGGATTTCTTTGAGACAGTTACTCAGGCTATAGATAAAGGAAAGGAGGTACACACGGCTTACCTTGACCTTGCTAAAACATTTGACACCATTCCCCATTCAGGTATTATTGATAAGCTCACCAGCCTGAGCATAAACCCTTACGTCACAAGATGGATCGCAAACTGGCTCTCAGACAGATCCCATAAAGTAAGAGTAGCGGGATCTATGTCCGAATCCAGACTAGTAATGAGTGGTGTGCCTCAGGGCTCTGTCCTGGGGCCCCTCCTCTTTGGCATATACTTCTCAGAAGTACAGGCAAGCACGGAAGGGCTGTGGCTGACTAAGTTTGCGGACGACTGCAAACTGGGTGCTATAATAGAGTCTCCGTCCGACATGGAGATCCTCCAGAAGGGCCTAAATGAGACTGATGCATGGTGACAAAGCCATGGTCTCAAGCTAAATGCAAAAAAATGCGTAGTAATCCCCTTTGGAAAAAAACAAAGTAACCACAAACTACAACATAGGAGGTAATCCCTTGAATTCTGAAGAAGAAATAAGGGATCTAGGGACCCAAGTAGATAGTCAGCTTTCCTTTGATAACCATGTTTCCAAAGTGGTTAGAAAATCCTTCTATGTGACCCATCTGATCACGGAAGGGTTTGCATCAAGATCTAAGGATGTAATGGTGCCCCTCTACTCTTCCCTCATCAGACCCATTATTGAGTACAATGCACCAATTGGAATGTACCTGGCTAGAAATCTCCAGCAGATGAAGAGACCACAAAGGTACCTAACCAAGAGGATTACTGGCCTCAAACAGTTGCCCTATGCCGCACGATTGAAAAAGCTAAGACTGTTCTCTGTTGCATACCGCTTTCTCAGAGACGATCTCTGTCTAACGTACAGAGCCATGTCCAACCCAGAATTGTTGAACATGCTCCATCTTAGCAAAACCAAATCTACGCTCTAGGGATATAAACCTCAACACAACAATGAATAGAACATGCTGGAGGGATAGATTCCCTTCGCAGAGACTTCCCTTACTATGGAACAGGGTCCCGATCTACATAAGACAGAGCCCCTCACTATCACTCTTCAAGAGGAACCTTGATGAGTGGATGGGTAACAGAAAGTTCACACCAGGGATCATACCAACAGCACTACTAGATAGGGGCCAAAGGTACTAGCTGCTAGTACAAGGGTCTAGGGAACTACTAAAGGGGCGGTGAATACCGCACAATGTGGCTGGGCTAATATATGCCTTCAGGCAGATAGCCCAGTACCAACCTATGAACCTATAAATCCAAAGTAACCTAAGTTACAAGTCCAGCCATTAAGAAATCATGCAGCCCCTGCCTTTCTTTTTAGAGATGACATTGTATAATAGAAATAAAATAACTGTGATTCTACATACAGGAGTATACAGTGGGAAGTGAGGTGCACATGACCCACGTTACTGCAGTGTGATATAGCTAGAGTCCCTTAATTCTACAGTAACCTATACTGTGGAACAATAAAAAAAAATGTGATTTGTACAGTTAAGTTTCTTTTTCATGGCTACGGTGTGGATTAGTCAGTGTTACTGTAAATGTCAAATGAAGATAAGGTCTAGAACAGGGGCATTTCTGTCTTTATAGCGAAAAGAAGATTACTTAAGATGCTAAAGAACAGGAAATGGGTGTTGTCAGAAAACTCAGTCTTGTTTAGTAATTATTTTGAATGTACTTTCACGCCTGTATTTTAAAAACAGACACTCACAACCGATTTTATTATTTGGTTTAGTATGCTCTTTACAAATAAGCAATGAATTAACGTGCCTTTCTTATTTGTAATTAACACTTATGTATCAGGATCCAAATAATTACCCAGGCAATACTTTTTATTTTTTTCTTCTCATCAAAGCCATATCCATACACATAAATTGAATCAGCGAGTGCAAAACAAGGATCAAAATGAAAGCTCTCAATCGGAGCTACTTAGACACCTGTTGCAATAACCAGGCAGCCACAAATGTCATTTTCTTTTTCATATTTTGATTTGAAATGCACATGGTCCAGTGGAAACAATCACAGAAAAAAGGCAGTTAGCAGTTCCGATCCGATAGATACCATTCTATTTGGAGTTGTATGTGTTTGGCACAGTTTCCTGTTTAAAAGGGCTTGGCTCAGACCACGACTCTTTTCCTAAGGGTCAGAATATCATGTGCACTTGCTGATGGGAAATATCCATGTCTTTAACAGGAGACTAAAATAAGTCAATAAATATGCCTTTTTGATGTGAATGGTGCTGGGGAGAGCTGTAATTATTTGTGATAATTTTTTTGACACATTTATTTATTTTATTTTTAGTAACTGTTTTAGCCCTCCCCACCACACACATACATTTTTCCAGGCTAAGTACTGCTGTCAGTTTTATAACTAGCTTAAAGTGTTAAAGAGACTTAAGCTGGAACCCCTCTGTAATACCTTCCCCTTCTACTTGGTGCTTGTACATTATACGACAGATTATACGGCAGAAATATCTCATGTTAATGCTTACTGTTTAAAAACTGATAGATTTTCAACATGCTGTTTTACTGTTTTCATTAACAATACTTTGTATTTTACAAGGATTGCATTTTTGTTCTGTTTTCAAATAAATGTAATAAAATAATTTTATAAAAATTCCAACTTGCCATTCTTTAAAACTACCTCTCTCGTGACCAAACCATGCCAACCGTGGGTAAATCCAGCATTATCCACACCCAGCCGTGGGTTATTGCTATAGTAGCAGATTTACTCCTATATACACTACTTCTCTAATCTTCCTAACCTTGTCCTACTAACCTTCCAATGCATCAAATACTCAGTTAAACTACACAACACCAGCCATCCTATTCATATATATTTACTACATCTCTGCCACTTCATACACAACAGTTATACTCACTGCTATCTCCCATAATTTCTATCTCTATTTATTACTAAGTTTAACAAGCCTTTACCCAGGTTACAACTAAATAGTACAATGTCCTCAACACCTAATACACTCATATTCATTTTTTCCAATGCTCTATCCTTTCATATCTTTCTTCATCTAACATCATATCATACATCTGCTGTTAACCCTTCTATTTCTTGTACAACATCAATTACACCCATCTTAAAAAAATCCAAAATGTTACTCAAACATATCACCAAGTCTAATTCACACATCCACACTAACCTCTCCAAAGATCAAACTTCTACCTTATCACTTAAAATGTACTAAATCTCAAATTTTACTTAATTAAATCCCCTCCTATATAGAAACTATTTCCCACCTATTTCTCTTTCATTTTCCTTGCTGGTGATGCTCATCTGAACCTGAGCCCCTCCATTACCCCAACTTTATCTCCTAGCCTATCAAACTCATCCTTAAGCAAGAATCTAAATTCTTTACCCCTAATTTTCACAGCATCTGCAATAAACTCTCAGACTTCGATATCTGGATAGCACAGCATACTCCTGACTTCTTAGCTACCACAGAAACCTGGCTAAAACCTGAAATAAAAGACACTGAATTGTTACCTTCAGACACTCACATCCCTTAAATGGTTCACAAGTTACCTCTCAGACAGGCAACAGTCAGCAAGAAAGCAAAGCTCACCTTTTCCCTTCCTAACTATTATTACAGGAGTGCCCAAGGGCTGCATCCTTGGGACTCTCTTGTTTAACAGCTTCATAAACAGTCAACACTTATCTACCCACCAAGCCTCTTTAATGCAATATACTGATGATTCATCAGTTATCTGCACTGCTAATAATTTACCTGAACTTCAAAAAAGTTACTCAAAAATCTTTCTCATCTATTGAACTCTGGCTTTATAACTCTCAACTGCTTCTCAATCTTAACAAAACTAAACTCCTACTCTTTGTCTCCAAAAAAACCTGCAAGAAAATAAAACAAATTTCAACATCCATTCCCTAAATAACACACTGACTGAAATTGTTCCATACACCAAACTGCTTGGTGTAATTATTGGTGATAACCTAAAATTCAACCTCCATATACAAAATAGCATAAAAACTTATCAAAAATTAGGGATGCTCTACAGACATTCACATTTTCTTAACGAGTCTACTAGGATCACTCTTGGTAATACCTACCTATTACCTTCCCCTTGTATGGTGTCACTGTCTTTACTAATCTCTTCAGACCTCTCTCTTAACAAAACTTGAAACTTGCTATAATAAAATTGCAAAATTTGCCATAAACTCTTCATATTCCACTCATCACTGCATAGCACTTCAATCTTTAAAATGTCTGGAGCTCCCACAATGACTCACCTACTTACAACTCTTAACAGCCCACAAAATTATCTATAAGCCTACTACCTGTCCTGCAGTAACATATGACCTTTACACCTATCGCCCTAATAGATCTCTAAGATCCAAAGACAAACAACTTCTTTCTGTACACAAGCCCAATAAAACTGCTGGAAAATCCCTGCATTCCTATTCCACTGCCAAAGTTTGGAACAAACTTCCAACAAACATTAGATCAAACATCAACTTCCACTCATTTTAAAATTACTCTAAAGGAATACTTAAGCAAAGCAATGGAGTCGTTCCTGCTCTAACCCTACTTCACACTATATCCTTTGCTAACTACCCTAAACTACCTTTTCACAATATCGAATACTCCTTCCTTTTCTCCCTTCTTCTCCCTCTTTCACCTTTTAGTTTTCCATCTACTATCTGTAATAGACCTAAACTTCTCTCTGTTCTCTCCATACTCCACTACCTTAACACTCCAGCTACTTACCTTTCTCACTCTAGCTCCTTCCCCTATGTTCTTATATTTCCCTTATTCATTTCCTACTTATCCCACTTGGTCTATATCCCTTTCTCATCCTTTACCTTGTTTTCTTGTGCTACACTGATTGTCATGAACATCAGATTATAACTAGTGTATTATAGTCTACTTTTCCTCCTATGATAATACATTACATCAGATTATAACTAGTGTATTATAGTCTACTTTTCCTCATATGATAATACATTATCTTTATTGTAATAATTTATACTTAATAACTTAATATTATTCTGTTCTTCACATGCTTTATTTACTTTTATTGTCTTTATTGTCTTAACTTCTGTATTAATATTTCTTTTTACATGTATCGGGAGCATTTCTCCTCAGGCTTCTGCTGAAAATGGGTCTCCCTGTACCTAGTCAGACTTTCCCAGTAATCAAATGTCATATAAATAAATAAATTAAATAAATGAATAAAAAATAATGAAACAGAACTTAATAAAACATAATCAAACACCACCTAATTGTAAAACATTCTCAATAGGAATATCACTCATAATAGGCCAAGAAAGTAAAAAGCATCATTGTTTGAGCTGATGTAAGTAAAGATAGTTCAAAATTCTGTTGAGATGACCATTGCATTCACTAGGCAAGATCATTTACATAGTTTCATGTGAAATTGATGAAATGCTGATATGTCTATTACGGGGTAGTATTTCCAGTGCATGAACATGAAGGAGAGAAGTGTAATAAAAGTTCTAAGCCAAAACTATTCCATGATTTCAAAGTGGGCACTAGATTTCTCAGCCCCAAAGAGCCAAAACTGCTGGGGAGGTGAGGCAAGACTCAGTACTCACCCAATACCATTTATTATCTTATTCCACATTACCTGAGCCTGGCAAAGCCATATCAAGTGTAGGTAAATGGTGCCAATGTCCTGACAATGCCAGCATTTGTCATTCTGAGGAAGGCCCATGTGATACAAAATGGCTGGTGAAATAAACCTACATATTTCTTAAGTAAATTTCATTTAAATTTTAGTTGACTCTATCTAGGTTAGTACACTCTGTGATATATGGTAATATTCAAGTCTTTAGCTACAAAAAATCTTGACAAAAGCAGTTGCTCATAACCCAGGCACACACACAAATGTTTCTTAATATCTCACAGTGACAGTAATTGCCTATTACATTAGGGAATATATTAAGTGTATACTTTTACAGAAATATATTTGTCTTGAACATTCCTGTGTATGTTTATTCCATTGCAATATTGTTCAATCTGTATGTCCTTCATAGCCTTGAGGACTTATCAGAGTACACGCACATGTCCAGACAGTTGTGTTATACATGACATACTGTTCAGTTTTCTGTATACCACAGTATTTTTATACTTCATCATTTTACATGTGTATTCTCATTCATGCTGTTCATTTGTTTGCTTGTATTGCCTCTGGCCAGGGTCACGGCTTAAACAGTATACTGCAGTGATTGAATAGCATGTTTCAGGGAGGTGGAAGGAACAAAGTACCAAGAGAAAAGCCATGCAAACATGGAGAGAATATACAAACTCCACAGAGACAGCAATGGGAAATTTGGGTTGTGTTTATTGAATATATATATATATGTATGTATATATATATGTATATATATATATATATATATATATATATATATATATATATATATATATATATATATATATATATATATATATATATATATATATATATATATATATATATATATATATATATTTATATATAAACATATATATATATATATATATATATATATATATATATATATATATATATTATAAAACAAAACATATATATATGTGTGTGTGTGTGTGTGTGTGTGTGTGTGTGTGTGTATGTAGGACATACAAACTCCACACAGACAGTAAATGAAAGTTAGGATTGAACCCTGGAATCGGTAGCTATAAGGTAAAGATAGAACTCCTTTTTAGTTCCATTGCTGCATTCACACAGAGTCACATTTCTTGCCATTCCAGTCTAAGCCGCTAACTCAGCTATGGCAAAAAAAGATTAATTGTGTCTTTAGAACAAGACCACAGTGTCAGATATTGAATTAGTTTATGGCATTAATGAGATAGAAATATGTCAGGGACATGAGCAGATTGCTATGTAGGATGTTATTAGCTAAAAATCTTAAAAGTAGTGGGGCTGTATGATGTGAGAGTCAAGGAGACAAATTCTTAAAGAAAGTATCATATGATGTATTAATGAATCACAGATGAATACCAGACAGAGTGAGAAACAACTAAGCCACTCTTTGTTTGAATGTGACAGAGTTAGAATCTTTGTCGGGAGAAAAGTGCATTCAGAGATGATGACAAATTTTGTTTAGAGACAGTTGGCCTTCAGTAATTCATAAATGTATGTAATATCACTCAAGGAATTTATCTGACTGCAATTGTGTTGCAAGTCTCTAACTGCTGGTGATCTATATGCAATATTTTGTAAACGTCTGTCATTATGGTATTTCTCTCTATTGGTAAGAGGTTGTGGCAGGAAAAAAGCCATGAGAGTTCTATTCACCAGCCTGCTCAAAAATGGATAATTAGGTATACATATCTCCTTTTTGAGTAGGTATAATTTCTGGACATCACTCTTATCAGTAGCTTCCTCTCCTGTGCTAAACCAACAAGGCCACAGTGTGGTTTAATGTAATCCACTAGATAACTAGCATGCCTTGCAGTCATATATATATATATATATATATATATATATATATATATATATATATATATATATATATATATATATATACACACATACACATGTCTGACAGGTATTAGTGTCTGTGCCTCCTTTTTATGCCACTTTGTAATAGTGGTTTACATCAAAGGTGGCTACACATCATTCCTGCTGTGTTCCTTTGAGGGAATGTAATATTTATCAATGTGTTACTTGGTCAAGCACTGTAACACAAAATCAAATATATGATACATAAATCTACCTTGTACTTACTATCCTTGCTATGTGCTACAGCAGAACAGCATCTTGTTACCCTGACTACAGTTAAATACAGCATACTACTGGAAACTGATTTCATAAATAATAACGTGTTTATGAAGTCCCAGCACTCATTCCACAATGTATTGAACCAACTATTTCATACTGATGGCTTGCAAGATTATAGCCAGAGGTTACAGCATGATATATTCATGGATAGACTGCCTGTCATGTTTTGGGATGACTTGCAAAGAATAATTATTTGCAAAACTGGGAGTCATGTCCTCTGGTAATGTCCAGCACTTGGTGATCACTGTTTCCATAGCTTATAAGAACTGAACACACCATTGCAGATTGGAACACAAATAATGTTTATTAAACTGATCATGTCAAAGGTATCCAAAATAAGATTTTTTACTAGAATTCTTTCCAGCATCTTGGAAGCCAGTCCATTTGCCTAATGCCACACTCGGTGCACTTATTCAGTCTAAGAATACAACATCTGAAGTTGTCAAATCACATTCATCCATTTCTCATGGAGCTAATTCTCTAAATCCAGCCTACTTTTTTGACGGAGTCCAGTAAGCTACATGCAGGAGAATATTTACCAAAGGCTACATTTGCAACCTGGCTTATGTATTTCAGAAGCCTTCCAAGAAGTCTTTGTCTAGCATTTTAGAACTGGTGATGACAAATTGTATTACCTTTTAATATTCCCAAGACAAGAGATATTTGCTTAATATAACAGAGGTTTGTCTAACACAAAAGTGTTAACCTCCCTAAGGGTTTAAGTATCTGGATAAATCTTATGACAAGTGGTTAGTAGTTGCTGTCCCTGACTAAACTGTGTGAGTCTTCCAAATGAATATTGCTGCCCTTAGCTGGATAATTCACAAACTTCTATATTATCCCTCTTACTATACTTGTATGCCAACAAGATGGGCACTAGGATTAATCTTTCTGAAGCCACTCTTCTGAAATACTCTTTTATTGGTGAGCTGGTTGTTGCTGACATCCTTTATGAAGTTTAGTTTTCATACCTGAAATACACCAGAATTTCTCTTCTGAGATATATTGTATATCTAAGGTTGTCAAGAGTCTTCAGTCTTTATAAGAGGCAAGAAATGTGAGCCATGGACTTGGAAGTTGACTGGAGACAGCACAAGAGTTCAAGGAAATACTCCGGGCTGTAGCAACTCAGGAAGAAGCTGAAGAGGGACGGCGGTGCCTCAAAAATGCATGTGTGAGGACTTTAAAACTGATATATAGCTGAGACAGGTATGAAAACTAGGTGCAAAAGGAAAGCTGGTGGTGGAGTGCAGAAATCCAGGGAGCCATCAAAAGAAAGAAGGAGTGCAGGAAAAAGTGGGAAATAGAAAAGAAGGACCAGGCTAAGAAGGCATACTGGTTGTCTGGCAGAGAGGCTAAGAGAGCAGTTGTAATAACAAAAAAAAAAGCAAGGCATCAGAGACACTCTACCAGCTTCTGGTAAGTGACTCAGCAAATGGCACAACAAAAGTTTATCAGGTTTCAAGGCAAAGACAGAAAAATAAAGAAGATAGTCAGACATACTTCATAAAGGACGTCAGCAACAACCAGCTCACCAATCCACAGGAAATCAAAGGTGGATGGAAGGAGTATTTCCAGCACCATTGGAATGAAGAAAACCCCACTGAAACTGTACTCCCCAAACATAGCCTGTGATGAAAGAGGAGGAGCCCACCCTAGAAGTTAGAACAGCACTAAGGGAAATTAATTCAGGGAAAGTAGCAGGGTCAAATGAGGTCACTGCAGATATGATCAAGACATTGGGTGAGTTAGGGGAGAAATGGCCCAAAGGGTAAGCAAAGCAGTATGGAGAGCTTTGCATATCCCAGATGACTGGAGAATAAACATCCTAGTGCCAATGTACAAAAGCAAAGGGGACATCCACAGTTGTGGGCAGTTTAGAGATACCAAACTCCTGTCACGCTGCATGAAAGTAATGGAGATGATGATTTGTAAATATGAGCAGTTCGGATTCATTTCAGGTTACAACACAACTGAGCTGATGTTTGCAGCAAAACAGATAATGTAGAAGAAGATAGAGATTAGGAAAGAGTCCAACTGGACATTCCTAAACCTGGATAAAGCATATGACAAGGTGCCAAGAAAGTTGATTTAAATAGTCATGCATTGGTTCAAATTCACAGGAATCTTAATAGAATTACTGTAAACTATGTATGAGGCCCCAATGATAGGGGTACAGACAGTGTTCAGCCTCACAGAGGGGGTTTCTGGTGGGAGTAGGTGTGCATCAGGGTTCAGCTCTGAGACCACTGCTATACACTGTGGTGATAAAGTACATTAGCAGACAGGTTGAATTGGGTAGATCAATAAAGCTGTTCTACGCAGATGATGTGGCATTACAGGCAGACTGAATAAAAATTTCAGCAAATTATAGGGAATGGAATGCAAAACTGAAGGCACATGGGATGAAACCAAATACAGATAAGACTTGTAATGGCAGCAAATGGTGAAAAACAGAAGAAACTAAAGATTTAGATAGAGGTGAAAATAGTGGAATATTTTAACTATCTGAGTGGGATGGCTGAGTAAAAGAGAAGTCTGAATGAGGAGGTCAAAGCTAGAAACAGTGGGGTGGCAGCTAACTGGCACAGAGTGTCAGGGGAAGTGTGTGATAAAAGAATGCAAAAGAAGCTGAAAAGCATGGTGTTCAAAACAGTGGTGTGAGCAGCACTTTGTGATACAGAAACCTGGGCAGCGAATGCAGAGCAGTTGAGGAAGTTAGAAGTGATAGAGATGAAGTACCTTAGCTGGATGTTAGGATGCACACTTTGGAACAGATGAAGATAGATATAAGGACTTCAGAGCAGAAGTATAAGTAGCACCAATTACAGATAAGGTCAAACAGAACAGATTAAAGTAGTTCAGACATATCTGCAGGAAAGCAGAAGCCAATCTGATGAAGAAGATTTGGGACAGACAGGAAAAAGACATGAGGAAATGAGGATATCTAGTTAAAAGATGGATGGATTGTGTGATAGAAGACCTGCAGCAGACAGGCATGACTGCAGAAGAAGGTAGGAGAGTGACATTGAATTGAGAGAGATGGCAGCAATTGATACAACACTCCAACACCATGTAGAAAATGGAAAACAAAAGGGTGATGATGATGATGAGGTTGAGCGATACTGGAGGGAAGGGCAGTATAAACTTCGCATGTATTTTTTGCTTTCAGACTGGAAGGGATGGGGTAGTGTGAACTCTGTATGTATGTTTTTCTATGCAGTGGGAATGTGCATTAAATGGTGTATGCTGAACAGATTGGAGGTTTAAGCATTTCTGCTATACATTCACTTTTTTTCTACTGCTTATTACCATTAGTTTGCTTGTGGCTACTACATATCACTGTTTGGTCTTGACTGCAGCATTCGACTGTTCATTTGCTTTTTTTGCTCTTGCATATCACATAGGTTCATAGGTGTTTACTAGGCTAATAATCACAAGGGCCTTTTTAAGCCTAGCCATGCATCCCAAATCTGTAAGTTCTGATAGCTTTGCTAAGTGTAAGCATGGGCCTGGGAGATTAACCATTTACAGTTTTCCTGTATCCATTAGAGACATAGGTGCCAAACCAGGGAAGAATTTCCAGTTTCCCATCCAATTGTCCAAGTTGCACTTGAATTGGATTAGGGAGGAACTCTGCTTCACATAGATGGGGAGCATGTTCCATAGACGGGGTAGTCTCTGGGATACATACCTATCTCTCCAGCAGGTCCTATTTATATCACAGCCAAGGTTTAAGTCTTTAGAATGGGTAATTCTGGTACTATTTGTTTTGTGGATATGCAGGAGGTCCATCAGAATGGGGTCTGACAATGCCCTGTATGCCAGGCATAGATCTCCCCTCAAAAGCCTGTAGGAGACAGAATACAGGGATAGAGCCTTGAGGCAGTCTGCATAGGACATATTACTTACTTACATATTCTTTTAGTGAGGAACCTCTGTGGACATTCCAGTTGTTGTATATGCCTGGTTAGGTACATACCAAAGGGGACATTGTACTCAATGATAGGTCTGATGAATGCCGAATACAGTGGAACAATGACTTCCTTGGACTTAGATGCCATACCTTTGTTTATAAGTTGTGCAACATCGAATGATTTCCTCACCACTGTAGACACGTGATGGTCAAAGGCTAGATTTTAGTCTACTTAACACCAAAAGTGTGATAAGAGACCTTGGGACACATGTGGACAGTAGTCTCTCATTTGATAATCACATTGCCACAGTAGTCAGGACATCCTTCTACGTGGCACACCTCATCACAAAAGGTTTCTCATCCAGGAAAAAAGAGGTCATTGTTCCCCTCTATTCATCACTCATTAGACCCATTATAGAGTACAACATCCCTTTTGGTACAAAATATCTACAACGACTGGAAAGGCCGCAGAAATACCTCACAAAGAGGATTACTGGCCTCAAACAGATGCCCTACACAGACCATCTCAAAAAACTCCAGCTTTACTTCACATATCACCTACTCAGAGGCGATCTCTGCCTAACATACAAAGCTATGTCAAACCCAGAACTGTTGGACATGCTCCACTTAAAGAAATCCTAATCCCTCCGAGCTACAAGCTCTAGGGACCTAAACCTTGTCACCACAATAAATAGAACATGTTGGAGGGATAGATTCCTGTCCCAGGGACTTCCCATACTCTGGAACAAACTACCTATCTATGTCAAACAAAGCTCCTCATTAGCACTCTTCAAGAAAAATCTTGATGATTGGATGGGAAATAGGAAATTCACCCCACTCGACAGGGGCACAGGAAAATTATTGTCTTGGGTGGCGAAAGCCAGGGTACCTTTTTGGCTAGGCTTATATAGGCCCTCATGCCAATAGCCTAGTGCCTACCTATGAACCTATGTGTGTCCCTACGTCCCTGACTACTGGGTCATCTCTAAGAGGTGTGTTGTCAATATGATAGTTAACAGGGATGGATGACTTCCCAAAGGATACTATTATGCATTTCTTGGCACTTAGTTTTAGTCCATGACTGATACCAGTAGTTTGTCCGGGGCTTTCCCATTCGCTTTATGAAACCAGACAAAGGTGGTGGCCTAGTAGTCATGAACCATGAACACTATGTAAAGAAAATGACAGAGATTCTAGAAAAAGAAACATATGAGGTAGTAAGTTTGAATGAACTAAATATTGCTTATAACAGAATAAGAATGTTTATTAATGACTTATTTATTGATGGGATAATTGATGTCCATCTTAGTCATTATCTTACAATTTTAGCCCCTAAACTGCCTCGTGTATTTGGAACACCAAAAATCCATTAAGGGACCCAAGACCCACCCATGAGAGCACTAGTGGATGCAAGGCAATCCATCACATACCCATGTGCGAAGGTCATAGACTCTATACTTAAGAAATTTGTGAATAAAGAAAAACAAATTTGTAAGGACTTGTGGTCCTTTCTTGGTAAGATCAACACATTAGAGTTTAGGGAAGAACTGAACTTCCCTACAGTAGATGTTTGCGACCTTTACTCCTCCATTCCACAAGAGATGGGCACTGAATGGGTCCTTGAGTTTATCAGGTCGAAAGGAGCGACTGAAAATGACTTAAGATTAGTGGAGGAATTACTGGGCATTATCTTAAAAAACAACTTTATTACTTTTGACAACAAGTTTTACCTCCAAAAAATTGGAGTTGCTATGGGGTCCCTCTGTGGAGCTAGTTTCTCTAATTTAGTTATGGCCCACTGGGAAAACAATTATGTTTTTAATAGTATCTGGATGGAAAGAATCATTTTTTTACACAAGATTTTTGGATGACATCTTTTTAATAGTGGATGGTGACATTCACACAGCTAACAACATAGTGGAATTTTTTAATAGTACAGTCACTTTTTTGAAATTCACTAAGGAATTTCAGGAACAAAAAATCCACTACTTAGATGTCGAACTTGAAAAGAATATCCTAGAACAAAGATACAAAGCTAGGATTTACAGGAAAAATACTTATTCAAACTCATTTTTGAACTATACTAGCTCCCACCCCCTTCACCAGAAAAAATCAGTGGTGAAGGGACAGCGAGTACGAGCTGCAAGGATGATTACTCTTGAAGATGATTTCAGGGAAGAATGTGACAACTTAAGAGACATGTTTTTGCACAGAAGTTATCCTAATAGTCTTCTGGCTAGAGTCATTAATGAAGTTCAGCTAAAAAGAAGTAGGGAAATATATAAACCTTTTTTGAGTAAACATTTACTAGTAGAATTAACAACGGAGGAAACAACTATGCAACAACAAAAAGCCATTGAACCGAGTGACTTAGATGTAGTGAGCAGTGCTAGTAATTCCTACTCTCTTACACTGATAATAACATTTAGCCCAGTAGCGGAAGAAATTCAAAAGATAGTTAGGAAATTTTGGCCCCTAATGTCTGTGGACAAGGAAATATTTAACAAAATAGGTGAACATCCTAATATTACGTATAGGAGGGGGCCTGAATATGAAACGTTTACTAGAATTGCCATGGAAACCAACTAAGATGAACGCAGGCATGTACAGATGCGTTGCGTGTCGCTATTGTAGATATATTGAGGTGGGTAATATGTTCTGGATTAGGAACAACACTTATCACATTAAAGACAAGTTTAACTGTAACACTAAGTCAGTAGTTTACCTGGCACAGTGCCAAGGGTGTCCAGCTTTCTACTTTGGTAAAACCGACCGTAGACTACGTGAAAGGATATACAAACATACTTACGTTATTCAGAAGCATACAATGGACAATGCTTTAGCCAGACATTGTGAGACAAACCCAGACCATTACTTCAGGTTTAAAGTTATAACACAAATAGCTCCACAGGGCATTAAAAGGTTATCTGAGGAAAACATGGTCAAGTTACTGCTTGAATCAAGTGAGTTGAGTTGGCAGCTTAGACTTGATGCCTGTAGTTACCCAGGCCTAAATGAGACTTACTCAATAGCATGTATATTGAAACTAAAAAGTTTATTAAGGTGAATTGGGGAGTATATTGATTTCCAATTTTGAATTTGTATATAAATATACATATTTTTTATCATTTTAGGTAGGTAATGAGAGTATAGAGCAATTAAGGGTTACATGGCTCTTTTTAGGTTACCAGACTAATTAACAGGAGAACACAACGTATGTACAATTAATTATGTTCAAGTATACATATATGAACTGGGTATAGGCACATGAGTTAACTTTACGTTTTTAAAATGACTACTTTTTCAGAGCTACTTTCGTTTTGTTAGATTTAATGTATTTTTATATGCAAAAAACTATTTAACATAGGCACATTGTGGGATTTCTTGTTCCACTATCTGTTGTAACACTGCCTTTAAGACAGCATTGAAGTTTAATATATAGGTTAGCATGAATGAATTTGCGACATTAATGTGTTTATAAAAGTTTGTACATGTGTAATTTAATGTTTTGGACCCATTAGGGTCGACCTGCAGAGTTATTTTTCATTCCTTTTTTTCCTTATTTTACTTTGGGTAGAAATGGAATGATTATTGGTTTGAAACAATGTTTTTAAGAAAGATTTAATGTATTTAGTACTGCCCATTTGATTGTGTCATTTTACGAGGGCTTTTTAAACAGTTTGTTACTTAGAGCTAACATCTGAAGAAGTCCGGATAACATCCGGATGAAAAGCGCTTAATTTTATTTCATTGTTTCTACTGTTTGCCGCATGTGGAGAGTGCAACTCACTCCGTATTTAATTTATTGTCTCAATTAACTGCAGAGTGGAGTCGGTTCCTCTTGTTTGTTTTAACGTTCTTTAGTTGTGATTTTGTTATTGGGCGGCCACGGTGGTTAGCATTGTCGCCTCACAGCAAGAGGTTCTCCAGTTCGATCCTCACCTGGGGTGCCTTCTGTGCAGAGTCTGCATGTCCTCTCTGTGGTCACGTGGGTTTCCTCCGGGTGCTCCGGTTTCCTCCCACATCCCAAAGACATGCTGCAGGTGGATTGGACACTCTAAATTGGCCCTAGGTGTGAGTGCATGTGTGTGTGTACCTTCTGTGGAAGGTTGGGTGCTGGGCTGGCAACTTGACACTGTAAAACTCCACTGCCAATCAAGAGCGGACAGGTGATCCACTGTGGCGACCCCTAACCGGGAAAAGCCGAAAGAAGAAGAAGTTGTAATTTTGTTGTTGGTGTGGAATTAATAATAATTGACATATTGCCTTTCCTGTGTCCTCACTTTGAAGTACTGGAAAGTGTATTCTCTCCCCTGTTTGACATTATATTAACACTTTGATTTCAGTTTGGTCTTCCAACTGGCTGTGCTCTTTCTTACATCTCTTAATACACACATGCAGAATTGCTGTAATATTGTCAGTGCTTTGTTCGTTAATTTGTCAAAGGCATTTGATATTCATTATCACCAAGTCTTTCTAAATGGGTCTCCATGACTGAATGCTTTTAGATGCCAGGCAGTGGTACAGCAGATACCTGGGAGGCAGATCTCAGACTGTCAAATGGGGTGATGCCACCTTCCTCCATCTGCCAGTTCTGAATATTCACAAGAACAGCAAGCAGAAAAAAGTCTGAGTTCTGTTTTAATACAAAAGAATGAAGTGCTTTTCGTTTGCTTCCAAAGCAAACTTCTTCAGATTACAAATGCACCATACAAGAAAATTCATTTAAATACCAACAGGTGATACTTTTTACCTATCACCACGAACCTCCTCACCTTAGAAACTTTTAAAGAAACACTCACACATTAGAACTGCTACTCACTACTATAAAGTTACAATATGTGAAGCAGTGCACATCAAACAGTATAAACTTACATGAACCCTAAACCTATCTAAAAAATCTTATCATTTTCAAATTAGAATAAAAAATACATTCTACAGTTATATTTAAAATTGCTCAATACTTAAAAAGTATCATTCCTATGAATGAGACACACCTATAGAACTATAAAACATTTTCATCTTTGCAAGCTTTTCAATTTCAAAATACAGCTGATAGAACAGGCTTCATTTATACCAGGGGAATTATAAGCATTCAATCTAATTTGCCACAGTAATTCTAATTTTTCTAACCGTAAGGGTACAGGACCACCCCTAATATCTATAGCTACCTGGTCTATAGCCATAGGTTCATAGGTTCATAGGTTCATACTAGGCTATCTGCCCTAGGGCATTTATAAGCCTAACCAGAGTGTGTTTGGCTTTCGCCACCCATTTTAAATTAATTTTGCTATGCCCTTTTTCGAGGTTAGTATACTGTGCCTTTGTCTAACAGTGACACAGAAGTAATACCCGGGGTAGACCTATGATCTCCCATCCACTCATCAAGATTCCTCTTGAAGAGAGTCAATGAGGGACTCTGCCTAACCTGGACTGGGATTTTATTCCAGAGTGAAGGGAGCCTCTGGGTTATGAATCTGTCCCTCCAGCATGTCCTATTTATTTCAGTGCTGAGGTTCAAGTCTCTCAAGCGCATAGCTCGATGGGATTTGGATTTTCTGAGGTGCAGCATGTCCATTAATTCCGGGTTGGACATGGCTTTATACGTCAGGCACAGATCGCCTCTGAGCAGGCGGTATGCCACTGAGTAGAGCTGGAGTTTATTTAACCGGGCAGCATATGGCATCTGTTTGAGCCCTTTGATCCTCTTGGTGAGGTACGTTTGGGGTCTTTCCAGTTGCTGCAGGTGTCTGGTAAGGTACATCCCAAAAGGGCATTGTACTCAATTATGGGCCTGATGAGGGATGAGTAAAGAGGCACGATGACCTCCCTGATCTAGATGTGAATCCCTTCATGATTAGGTGGGCTATATAAAATGTTTTTCTAACCACTTTGGCCACGTGGTTGTCAAATGAGAGATTGCTATCAACTTGGGTCCCCAGGTCCCTAATTACTTCTTCTGTACTTAATGGATTACCACCTATGTGGTAATGTGTGGGCACTTTGTTTTTGCCAAAGGGGATGACTATACACTTTTTGGCATTTAGCTTGAGGCCATGGCTCTGGCACCAGTTGTCTGTTTCTATGAGGCCCTTTTGGAGGATGCTTGTGTCAGCTGGAGAGTCAATTATGGTGCCCAGCTTGCAGTCATCTGCGAACTTGGTCAGCCACAGTCCTTCCGTGTTGGCCTGTACCTCCGAGAAATATATACCGAACAAGGGAGGTCCCAGGACTGAGCCTTGTGGGACACCACTTGTAACTGGTTTGGAGTCTGACATGGCTCCAGCAATTCTAACCATGTGGGTTCTGTCCTTGAGCCAGTTTGCAACCCATCTAGTAACATAGGGGTTTATATTTAAGCTGGTGAGCTTATCTATAATGCCCGAGTGGGGTATTGTATCAAAGGCTTTTGCGAGGTCCAGGTAGGCTGTGTGGACCACCTTCCCCTCGTCAATGGCCTTGGTTACTGTTTCAAAGAAATCAACCAGGTTTAAGAGGCAGGATCTGCCCTTAACAAAGCCGAACTGGGAAGGATCCAGTGTCTGTAGGTCCCCAATATCTTTATTTATGAGGTCCATGATGATCCTTTCCATAGCTTTGCAGACCAAGCTAGTCAGACTTATGGGGCGATAGTTTCCAGGATCCGTTGAGGCACCACCTTTGTGGAAAGGGACCACTATTGTTGTACGCCACTCTTTGGGTACATATCCTGTAGTAAGGCTGAGATTGAACAGTAGTTTTATGTTTGGGTTTAGCTCTTCTTGGAGTTCATGTAGGATGCAGCCTGGGACACCGTCTGGTCCCATTGATGCTGTGTTTTTTGCTTTGGAGAGGGCAGCTCTTACCTGAGCATCTGAGATGTCAGGGGGGCAGCACTCTGCTGGGATAGATATTTGCCCTTTTGGTGGGGAGGGGGAGAGAAGTTTGCGCTGAACCTGTCAGCTAGGATACTGGCAATGTCTGTGGGTTCGGTGTATTTTTTGTCATTTTGGACTAATTCTGAGCATGAATTTAAATTTGTGATCTTTGTGCAACTGTATGTGTTTAGCTAGTGCATTGTTAGTTTTGCCTTTAGATATTGCGTACTGATGTTCGTAGACCCTATCACAGAGTCTCTGTTCTGTTTTTCCAGTATAGAATGCAGTACAACATTGGCATCTAGCTAAATACACCACGTACCTAGAATTACAGCTGAACCGTTTTTTTAATTTAAATTGTACACCATTTATACAGAAATTATTGGTGACTTCAATGTGTTTACAAATGTTCCAAGCTTCACATTTGCCCATACCTGTTATTTTGGGAATGGTTCTATGTTGTTGTTCTAGCAAGTTCTTTAAATTTTTCCCCCTTCTAAACACCACTTTAGGACTGTCACCCAACTTTCTAAATAGTACTGGATTCTTTCTAAATAGTTCCCAGTTTTTCTGTATAATCCTCAAAACAACTTGGCTGTCCACCGTAAACATAGTGGTAAAGCTTAGATGGAAGTCTGGTTTATTTTTTGACACCTCACTGTTGATACTAGCCATAACTGATACATTACTCACATTGCCACTTTACATTTGAGTGTTGACTAACTGTTTGACACTGAGTATAGGGTTGTAAATCTTATTAGATCTCTTGATTTTTACTTCTTCTATTAGTGAATCTAATAACGTTTCAGGGTACTTATGCCCCAGAAACATACTTTTCAAAAAATAGCATTCTTCTAGAAAATCATTCTCTTTGCTCACTATTCGTGTGGCCCTTACCAATTGGCCTTTGATCACCGACCGCTTCTGGTGGTGGGGATGACAACTAGAGAAATGCAATCTTAGCCTCAAAGCATTTTTGTACTCTGTTCTTTGAGAGCCATATATCCAGATATGCTATTTCTTCAGTGTCAAACGTTGATGTGAATTGTAAAAACTGAGTGGACTTATTAAAATAGTCTAGTAGTTTATTACTAGCAACCATGTCACCTTTAAATAAAATAAAGATGTCATCCAAATAATGTGTATAGTAAATAATGGAATTATTTATGTTTTCTAACTTAAACACAAATTCTGTCTCCCAGTATGCCATGACTAAGTTTGCTATGCTGGGTCCACACGGGGAGCCCATGGCTACTCCTACTTTTTGCAAATAGTACATATTGTCAAATAGGAAGAAATTATTAAACAGGATGATATCAAGTAGTTCCATGACTAAGGATATTACTACTTCTGATGCACCATTTTTCCTCAACATAAACCCTACCCACTCCATTCCTGTTAGGTGTGGAATGCAAGTGTACAGATCTTTTACATCCACTGTAAGGAAATTACAGTCCTCATCGAATTGCAAACTGTCTTTTTTACCCAGAAAAGACCAAGAGTCTTTACACACTTGGCTTTCAGCTGTTAAATATTTCTTAAGTAAACAATCAACAAATTTTGCACATGGATAAGTAGGTGAACTACGTCCGTCCACTAGAGGTCTCATTGGTGGGCCTGTCAAGTTTTTATGAATTTTAGGTATCCCAAAAAAATAGGGGGATCCTAGGGTACAGTAATAACATGTAATTATATATTTTCTGTTCTATCCTGCCTTCTACAAATAAGTCATTAATACAGTTTTTAATTTGTTGATAAGCTCTATTCACTTCTGAACGTGAGCTTACTTCATGGGCAGGTGTATTTAATAATAACTTCATCCTAGCCGTGCAGTCCCAGTTATCAAGGACTACCAAGCCCCCACCCTTGTCAGGTTTACACACTCGTATGTCCTGTGATTTAATGAATTCCAAATATTCACATTCCTGTTTACTGATGTTATGTACATAACCACCCTTACATTTATTTTTAGTATTGTGTCTAATATCTAGTTCACATGTGTGTTCAAACACTTGGAGAATTGGGTGTAAAGGGAGGGTTAAATGTACTAGGGATATGGCAGTTGTCAAACACAGGAGTATTTATTACATCACCCATCATCAGATTAAAATTCAATTTCCTGGTAAAGGTTTTAACATCCAGGATAGTTTTTACCAAGTCTAAATGTTGGGAAGGAACAAAAGTATGTCCTTTTGCAAGTAATTCAACAATGTCCAGATGAATCCATACAGAGGAATAATTAAACACTTTAAAGTCTCCTGCTTTGTTGGTTATTATCATTGAACCATCTTTGCTCATAGAGAACATCCTCCCTATCTCTTCCGCTTGTTGAATTTGTGGTTGTTCTTGTTCATATTCTGATATGGTTCCTCTGTTTCGGTTTGGCTCCTGTATTGTTGCCCAACCGAAACTTTTGGTTGTCTTGATTAGGGTGGGTAACATTATTCTGTCCTCGAGAAGCGTTCTGTAATCTTTCGCTCCTACAGACCCCCCCCCCCCGTACCTTCATTATTGTCCAATGGGGCTCCAGGCCTCCCACGATTATTTATGGGGTCACCCACTTCTGGATGATTTTGGTCATCAAAACTGGTGACATTAATCTCATTAGGTCTAATAACTGCATTGGGTTGTTCAGTCAAATGGTTAACTTGCTGCCAGACTTGGGCCTTCGAAGGTTTAGGATAAGCTGCACCTTGGTCATATGCTGTACGGTCATGTTGAAGTTTTGTAAGTTTGTTGGTCCTCAATTTGAGCATATATTCATCTATACTTGTAAAGATACGACTATACTCAAATTTGTACAGTACAAATTCTAAGTCTGTTTTAATACTGGCATCCAAGTCTGTGACCGTTTTAGTAAGACTTTCAACCCATTTACTGTAGTGCTTGACCATAAGTTCCATTAGTTCAAAACCTTGTTTATCAAACAAGTCTAATAAATCTCTGTGAAAGCTTGACTCAGGTTCTAAACCTGTAGGATACTGGTAGCGGCACAAGCCTTTAGGTACCACATTCTGGGAGAGACATTCTTGGAAATAAGATATCTCCAGCTGTAATTTCTTTAGTTTAACAAGATGTGTGTCAAAATTTTTGAGTTTAGTAACCAAATTTTGAGTTGAAACATTACCCCCTCCAGCTGGCTCCCCATCATCGCTCACCTGAGCTGCTCCAGACAGTGGAAAACCATCTGCAATCCAAGTTGTTAAAGAGGGTAGACCAATAAGCCCCGAGGCGGTGTCCGGCTCACTACGTACAATATTACCAGGTAGAGCTCGCGACTGTTGGAGCTCCAAACCCGGGTCCCTTCCTGGGCCCAAATGAACCTGTTGTTGGTTCTGCTCGTCAGGTGTATCTCTTATAATATGCGGCCTTTGGAAACCGCCGCTTTGAGCCAAATTAGCTCCAACAATGTTGCCGGTGGAAAGCAGTTGTGATAGTTGAACATTGTTCCTGGCATTCATCATTGGCACATTCTCCTGTGTGTCATTACTTACAGGAGATGACGAATGCTGCTGGTTGTTCAGCCGTTGCATTTCCACATTACCATTTTAAATATAACTGTAGAATGTATTTTTTTATTCTAATTTGAAAATGATAAGATTTTTTAGATAGGTTTAGGGTTCATGTAACTTTATACTGTTTGATGTGCACTGCTTCACATATTGTAACTTTATAGTTGTGAGTAGCAGTTTTAATGTGTGAGTGTTTCTTTAAAAGTTTCTAAGGTGAGGAGGTTCGTGGTGATAGGTAAAAAGTATCACCTGTTGGCATTTAAATGCATTTTGTTGTATGGTGCATTTGTAATCTGAAGGAGTTTGCTTTGGAAGCAAACGAAAAGCGCTTCATTCTTTTGTATTAAAACAGAACTCGGACTTTTTTCTGCTTGCCGTTCTTGTGTTTGTTTGTTCCAGTTTGTCGTGGGCAGTTACCAGTTCTGAATATTCCACAAAGTTCTATGACTGGTAATCTTCTATTTTCCATCTTTATAAACAAGAAGTAGAAACACTGTGGAGATGATAGGTTAACCTCATATCTCAGCACCGTTTAATCTCTTCTGTGTCAGCTCTATACTTAACTCTTCAACATGGGCGATCTCTGCTAAGTCTGCTTGTTACTCAAAACAAAATGCACTCGGTTCAAGTAGCAAAATCTATAAAGTTTCTTTGGGCTGTCTTTTAAGCAAGCTCAGGTTTAACCCCAATATGACAGCTATGTTTACAAAACAAATCAGAAGCACAGCATGCTAAACAGATACAAAGCTTTTATGACCAGACAGAGATTAGTTTTGCCTCTGCTTCTTTTTTGTCTTCTACACCATTCCTTCGATGACATAATATTTATTGGATGAAGTTCCAGAAGGCTGCCTTACCCTTTTAAGTATAAACTGGACAAGGTTACAGCCCATTGAGTATGTTTCCACAAGTTGCAACTCACTAACGACTGTTTTCCCCTGAAAATCACTTCTGACATGATTTTTACTTGTACGCCAGCAATAATTCAAAAGTTTTTCAGCTTTTCAATTTTCTCCATGTCTGTTAACCATGGAATTACTCTATTTAAATAAGTGAGAACTGAGAGTGTGGCAAAGCCCCCCGAGTGCACACTTGCAAAAAAAGCTTTTCTCTGTGACGTGCATCTACTCGAAGTTTCACCTGTTTTGCAATTCACAGCTGAAGCTTTGATCAGATGGTTTGAGAAGATGTAGTGAAATCATTCCTGTCTGTCAATAAGCAGTACTTGCATTTACACAAAGGCTAGCCTTGCAGTAAGAATGTGGCTCTGAAGTTTTGCTCAGATGCGGCTCCGCAAGATGTAATGGAATCATTTGAGATTTTCCTTATGCCTAGGGCTGTCACTAGGGGTCTCAGTAATGAGAATAAGTCACAGAAACATACCTTTATATCACTGATTTGCATTCCCTAGTTGCCCAATAACACCTAGAGCATTTTCAGCCTATTACTAAGCAGCTCTCAATTTAATAACCCTGAAATAGATTGTGTTATCAGGTATATGTTATTATGACTAGATTGGCATTAAAGGCAATCTAGTGAGGCATGCAGTTAGTCTTTGGTAGTTCTAATAGCTGTGGACATTTATTTATTTATTTATTCAGCTAACAAACCTAATCACCATATTTTCACAAGCAGCAATATAATTCAAATTAAAATCATTAAGCATTTCCTGATTCAAAGATGGCTGCCATTCTGTAAACACTACTGATCTACATCTCTGCATATAACCTGTGGAAATCTAAACCCTGAAGTGATATCAAGAACTTTTAAACAATAAATCTTGGTAAAAATAACTGCAGCTTCATTCATCTAACCTTCAAGAAGTGAACAAACTAAGGGAAAATATACTATTTAATAGGATTATTACAGATTACCTGCCTCTGAAGAGACTCTCAAACAAAGGAACTGTGTATTCAGTATACTCTGAGTTCCACTACTGATACAAAATGTCGAAGGAAGACAAAAATATGGACACAACTACTACAAAAACGAAACTATCAGAACTGCAATCACTGGAAAAAGATGTTACTTCGAAACGACAAAAAATTATTAAACAACAGGAACAATCAAAACCAGGGACTAAAACTAAACCTGATCAAATGCTGAACATGGAGGATATCAAAACTGCTCTGTTACCCATTCAAGAAGCTCTGAAAGAATTAACTGTACAAGTACAAACTTTTGGAATCTCCTGTACTCAAATTCTTGAGAGAATGGATAAAAGTGAAGCCCGGATAGCAGACAATGAAGATAAAATAAACCTGTTAGCAAAAAAATCAGATGCACATGAGCTGGATATTCGTACTATTCAAGCTAAAATAACTGATTTAGAGGCAAGATCTAGAAGGAACAATATAATTGTCAGAGGAATACCGGAGTCTGTACAATATAATGACTTAATTACATCCATCCTACAAGTATTTACAATTATTTTTAAAGATCCTGATTTACCAAAACAAATAATCATAGAAAGAGCACACAGAGCTTTGAGGGAAGCACAGGCTTCTAACACCCCAAGACCTGTATATGTTAAAATACTGAATTATCAAGATGTTAGCAAGATTCTCTCAACTATTAAAAAAAATGGAGGATATGTTATGTGGAACAATAATAGAATTTCTGTGACTCAGGACTTACCTCTGCAAATCAGGCAAGCTAGACAAATGTTATCCCCTTATTGTAAATTTCTTATTGAAAAACACATAAAGTTTCAGATGAAATATCCCAATACGTTAATATTCACAGTTGATGGGTCCAAATATTCGGTTTCATCAAAAAATGAAGCAAAAGTTACCTTTTTGAAGCTTTTCAAGGCTTTACCTGCTTCAGAGACTTGATCTGGCTTTCCGTTGCGACTGGCATGGCATCCAACATCGGATTTAGCTGCTGCTGTGGATTGAGGTCTTGGTAATCCTTTGTTTGCTTGTTTTTCTGTGTTAGGCCCCTCTTTGTTGAGATAAGAGCTCGTTTTTTAAATCCTGGACATTCGCGAGTATTTCCCGAAGTTTTACAGCCTTTGCGAAGGCTGCTCCTCTACGAAGAAACAGGAAATGATTGTGGTGCTTCTGAGGGTGCGATATTCATTGTGGCACTTCCGGGAGTCCGTCGCTATTAAGATTCCCCCTTCGCGATCGTCTGGATTGATTTCCAGGCTTGGAAAACCGAGGAGGACTATGCTGGTCTGAATAAAAGTAAAAGAAACATTGAAGGATGTTGTGTAATAGTACTTTAAGCACATATTTACAAGATGTTACAATTTTAGTTCCCCTAATGATCAAACTTTCTTAATTTTAAAATATATTAATGCTGAACAAGGAATGGATAGACAGGTAAGCATTTAGGGCAAGATTCTGATGAAAAGAACCAGTTATTCCCTTAATATCATTAAGTTGTCTGAATATGGTAATTATATTGGATACTACACTTTTTTTTTTCTTCTGTCATATAGTAAAGACCCAGATATCTGAGATGTCTAGTTATAATACTGATAACTGCTGATGTCATTAGCTAAAACATCTGATATTGCCTACTGTTAATATTGATATTGGGGAAATTAACTATTTGGGTTTTTTGGATGCTTATAGGACTATAATTTTACAATAATGCAGGTTATTATTATTATTATTTATTTTTTTTTCCTCTTTCCCTTGTTTGCTGTTTGACCAAGAGAAAATAATGTTGACTAAAAATTGAACTCTCATTTTATCTTATAAGCAAGAGGTTTTATTATATGTAATTTGTATTGTTTCACTAGAGGTGTATTTAGAAATGAAGAAAGTTAACTATCTCTACACAGCAGATATATATATAATTTTTTGTTTGGCTGTTTTTAGACAGAAATATTTTTATCAGGATAGCTTAATCAATACTTATATGAGGTTTCTAGTTAGACAATCAAAGTTATGGAAAAAACTTATATATGTTGTTCTATAAATAATTTTTTGTATGATTTACTCAAAAATAACTGATACAGGAGATGTTGATTAATAGTGGTGTTTAGTAGGGAATGTTTAGATTAGACTTTGTAGAATTAGAGTTAGTTGTTATAGGTTTTGCTTATATTATATGTGTCATTTATTGTTACCAGAAGAATATATCAAGGTTTATATTAGTAATTATTATAATTATTTACCCTGTACAAGACCTATACATGTCCTGGTCCAAGGGTAGAGTGGGTAGGCACTGGTATGGGACGGGATTTCAAGAATGCTTCCAAACCATATATATCTTTAAAATGTCTCTGAGTACATTCGATCTTTTCTTTTTAAAGGTTTGTAATAATGAATAACAGAGTAAAATGTGGGAAATAGACTCATGGAATACAAAAGGGCTCCAGAGCTTAAAGAAGAGGAAATTATTTCTTCATTTACTTTTGCAGTCTGGGGCGTGCTTTACACTACTTCAGGAAACTCACCTAACTAATGATCAATGGGCAGAGATCAAGAAAAGGAAGTGGATTAGAGAGGTTATAGCCTCAGAAGGTAAGACCAATAGTGCAGGGGTAGCTATAGTTATTAAAAATCAATATCAAGGGAAGATCTTGGACTCTAAAATAGATAAAGAAGGAAGGTGGTGCTTTGTTACCCTCTCATCTACTCTCCATGATAAACCTATTTTACTTTGTAATGTATACGTACCATGTAGTAATCAACAATGTTTTATAGCATCACTTTACCCGCTTTTAAACCAATATAATAACTATTATATAATAATAGGAGGGGATTGGAACTCCTATCAGAATCCGAAGTTGGATAGGTCTTGTCCACAAAGGTCATTCAATAGGCAAGCGGTGGTCGCACTAAATGATTTGAAAGAAGATTTTCAACTATATGACCCTTTTAAATATCTGAATAACCATTTCAATACAAACAATTTAACTTTTTATTCACCGTGTCACAAAATGTGGTCGAGAATAGACTTCTTTTTGATTTCACAAACAATGACTAATTTTGAACCATTAGTTCTCATACATGCGCGTGATTTATCGGACCATTCAAAAATTTCATTAAGTTTTTCTAAAGATTCTAAACATAATTTGTTTCACAGGGGTTATAATTGGTCTTTAAACCCAAATCTATTAAATAAAGAAGAAATAATACATGAAATTACAGATGTTCTTAATAGTATACTAGTTAAGTTGGAGAAACCACAACATTCTCCTGATATAGAATGGGCAACAGTTAAGACACAAATAAGAGGGATCTTCTTGCAAAAAGCTTCATATTATAAAAAAATGCATATTAGAGAGACACAAGATTTGGAACTTAAAATAAATTCACTTGACCAAGAGTTGATTCAGAATTACAACAGTCAAACAGAGGCGGAATTATTCAAATGTCAAAAAGATCTTTTCTTAATTCAAAATAATAGGTTGACATTTTATGAACATAAAATGTTAACGAGATATGCTAATCATATTCAAATACCATCAAGGGCATTAGCTAGAATCATTAATCAATCAAAAACAGCATCTTTAATCTCGGAAATACATTTGGACAACACAATATATTCTAAAACCAAAGATATTATTAATGTTTTTGAAAGAATATACTCTGATATTTATGCTGATCAAAAGGATCTATCCTTAAACAGGTCTAATAAAGAATTTTTTCAGAAAATTAGTTTCCCAAAAATAGATGATATTTCCCAAGAAGACCTAATTAAACCTTTATCGGGTGAAGAAATAACTTATATAATTAAAGACTTCAAATCATACAAGGCACCGGGGCCCGATGGCCTGACTGCTGAATTCTACAAAACTTTCTGCGATATTCTTGGTAAAATACTCTTGATTGTATTTAATTATATAATTAATAATAAAATTAATGATCTCCATTTTAACGCATCAAAAACTATTCTTATACCTAAAATAAATGCTGATACCCAGAATCCTGATAATTATAGACCAATTTCACTTCTAAATGTTGATATGAAAATTTTGACTTCTATTTTGGCTAATAGATTGAAAAGAATAATGAATCAAATAATTTCTAGTGAACAAGCTGGTTTTATAACTGCCAGACAAACAAGCGACAATACATTAACACTACATTCATTAATCTCTTATGCTAAACAAAAGAATTTAAATATTTATGCACTCATAATTGATGCGCAAAAGGCTTTTGATAGGGTTAATATAGAGTTCTTGTTTGACACTTTGCCATATTTTAATATACCCCTGGAATTTATCTTATGGTTACAAATCTTATATACTAATCCTTACACCACTTTATATATCAACAAAAGTTTTTCTAAAAGAATACAACTTAAAAATGGAACACGACAGGGCTGTCCTTTGTCTCCCTTATTGTTTAATATATACCTAGAGCCTTTATTTTTATATATTAAACAGAATGTATATCATAATGCCCCTATATTATATGGAACAAAAATATCCATGGCGGCGTTTGCAGACGATCTTAATATATACTGCACAACACCAATTTCAGACACTGAAAAATTACTGAAAGCGGTGGAGAACTTTGCAGTAATATCTAATTACAAAATTAATCTTAAAAAAAGCATATTTCCTTTAAAAACTCCTAAACCCTTTTCGCTTCTCCCATTGGTGGGGCAGGTAAAATCTGAAGATAAAATTAAATACTTGGGTATTACCTTTTTTACACAGATGATAAGGATTTTTATAACACTAACATTAAATTAGTCTGGGATCACATACTATTTGATTTTAAGAGATGGAATAATTTAAAGTTACCGGTATTGGCAAAGGTTGCAATTATTAAAATGAATGTTTTACCCAGATTATTGTATATATTTAGATCTGCTCAAGTGTTAATTTCCAAGGGTTTTTTTAAACAAATTCACAGGGAATCGGCTAAATTTATTTGGGACCCAAAAAAGACCAGGATATCATATGATAAATTGATGACTCCAAAAAATAAAGGGGGATTGGATTTACCAAATTTTGAAACTTACTATTTAATAATAAAAGCAAAAAGTATAGTAAGCACAAAAACAGTTCCAGTTTAAAAATCACGATCCACGATTTATTTTCTGTAATACAAACACCAATAAAAGTCACTAGTTTAGCGCTTTCATCTACGTGATGTAGACTTCATCAGAACAAACTCTACTAATAACAATGATCCTTATATAGCATAAAAAACCACCAAATTCATTAATTACATCAATCAGCTGTGATGCAGCTTAAAGTTGCAGATACATTCCAAATATTCACACATAGTAATGAATACTATAATTAATGCAGCATTTCATATTAAAAACTGTCATTACAAAAAAAATATATGAATTACTACATAAAAGGTCCTATAAACTACTATATATAATAAACTGTAAAGTGCTGAGTATGCTGAAGTTAAAAACTATTCTAAACATACATATATAATCCTAACCTACAATTACTGCTAAAAATCTCTAAAACATTGGAAATGTGTATAGTCCTGATAGTGAAGTGCTGCTCTAAAATTGATAACCCAAAATCAATTTGGTTTGTTCGAAACGATTAATATACGGCATGTACAAAGGTAATGTCCTAGTGGATGTAAAAATGTGGTTACTAGTTATAATAAGACAACAATAATAATAATACAAATATGTATAAATGAATATAAATATACATGTACAATAAATTTGATTGATTCCATTCACTTTTATAATAGTTAATTAATTTCTTATAATAGTTAATTAATTTCTTATAAGGGGCTTGGTGGGTATATATTCATTTAGTCCAGGGGGTATTGCAGCATTTAACCTGATTTGCCATTTTATTTCTTTCTCTGATACTAGGCCTTTAATGTCTCCCCCCCTGGAATTATTTTTTATCACTTCAAGAATTCCAAACAAAAATCCAATACAATTTGGATTACTAATTAAGTGTCTGGACAAGGCATTGTTGTTATCCTTTTTACGTATGCAATACTGGTGGTCATATATTCTTTCTCCTAATCTCTCACTCACCAACATTAAGAACAATACCTATAAGAAGGATGGTGAAGGTCAAAACTTCCAAAAAGCTTGCATAGTAAAGTATGGTAAACAGGCTAACCAAGTTAAACAAATTATAGGAAAGAACTGGAACATTATCACTAGCGATGATGGAATCAGTGATAAGCTGGGAGAAAAGCCTATTTATGTATATAAAACAGACCAGAATTTAAAGAGTATATTAGAAACAAGAATGAACAAAATGAATACTAGCAGCACACATTTTGGCAAAGGGGGTACCACTAAATGTGGCCATTGTAAGCAGTGCAGTAACATTCTTACAAAAGAGAGTGTAATATTGGATAACATCTTATGTAGCAGGATATATTTTAGTAAAGGGAATTGTCAAACCCAACACCTGATTTATTTAGCAGTATGCTCAACCTGTGGATTCTTTTACGTTGGCAAAACGGATAGGAGATTAAGAGAAAGAATATATGACCACCAGTATTGCATACGTAAAAAGGATAACAACAATGCCTTGTCCAGACACTTAATTAGTAATCCAAATTGTATTGGATTTTTGTTTGGAATTCTTGAAGTGATAAAAAATAATCCCAGGGAGGGAGACATTAAAGGCCTAGTATCAGAGAAAGAAATAAAATGGCAAATCAGGTTAAATGCTGCAATACCCCCTGGACTAAATGAATGTATACCCACCAAGCCCCTTATAAGAAATTAATTAACTATTATAAGAAATTAATTATCTATTATAAAAGTGAATGGAATCAATCAAATTTATTGTACATGTATATTTATATTCATTTATACATATCTGTATTATTATTATTGTTGTCTTATTATAACTAGTAACCACATTTTTACATCCACTAGGACATTACCTTTGTACATGCCGTATATTAATCGTTTCGAACAAACCAAATTGATTTTGGGTTATCAATTTTAGAGCAGCACTTCACTATCAGGACTATACACATTTCCAATGTTTTAGAGATTTTTAGCAGTAATTGTAGGTTAGGATTATATATGTATGTTTAGAATAGTTTTTAACTTCAGCATACTCAGCACTTTACAGTTTATTATATATAGTAGTTTATAGGACCTTTTATGTAGTAATTCATATATTTTTTTTGTAATGACAGTTTTTAATATGAAATGCTGCATTAATTATAGTATTCATTACTATGTGTGAATATTTGGAATGTATCTGCAACTTTAAGCTGCATCACAGCTGATTGATGTAATTAATGAATTTGGCGTTTTTTTATGCTATATAAGGATCATTGTTATTAGTAGAGTTTGTTCTGATGAAGTCTACATCACGTAGATGAAAGCGCTAAACTAGTGACTTTTATTGGTGTTTGTATTACAGAAAATAAATCGTGGATCGTGATTTTTAAACTGGAACTGTTTTTGTGCTTACTATACTTTTTGCTGTTGTGAGTTCCAGTTTGCATTCATTTTGGTTGTCGGAAGTCATGGATTCCACTGGAGAGATGTCTGGTAACTCCTCACCGGTCAGACGTGAGGAGGTAGATAAAATCCATTCGGAGCTGGTAATCATTAAAGGCGAGATTACCAGACTGCTTGAATTAATGACGCCGGCCTGTACGCAGCAACCTGGGGGCATTCCTATTACAGGGATCGGTATGATGACATCACCACGTTCCGTAATCGAGGATGATAGCTCTGATGACATTCCCAACGGTCAGCGGGTGATGGAGGCCGTGCATTCCAACAACACTGGACGGAGGCCGGATTGTAGGAGTGACGACAGGGAAGGCAGCCACTTCTCTGGGTCGGACAAAGAGGCTAACATCTTGGAAGACTTTTTTTCTTTTTTCCGGTGCGAGACCAAAAAGAATACCGCCAAATCGCACATATTCCACAGTTGCTAGTAGAATGGAAGGGTTAAATGGACAGAAGAGCACTGGTGATTTATATAAACAACGTAAGGAAGCCAGTACAGCGGGTATGTCCCATCCAAACAACAATATAGACAATTTTTTAAAGTTAACATATGAATTTGATGTTAATAGGAATGGCAAAGCAAGGGAAGGAATACAGGGGCAGCTCTATTCCAACCTAAAGAATGTTATTTATAATTTTGGTAAAAAAATTAACGCAAATTAAAGGACTACAGATTGATAATTTATATTTGCGGAAATGTATATCAAGTGGGATAGTACCTATGGGGCTGCGTTTTTTTAAACAGCCTATAGGTGTGGAATTAAATGATGCAAATATTGAAGCATGCAACAAAATGTTTGATAAGTTTGGTATCCAGTTTATGGAATTTATAATAGTTTGTAATGATAACAAAATTAGTAATTTATTACAAGAAGTGGAGAGAATGAATAAAGACATTACAAAGGATTTAATTTTCCCTCAGTGGGAACAGTTATATAACAAACAATATACATATGCTGAAAATAATTCCAAAAGAATTTTTGATAGGAAATGTAAGAAATTTATACGTGATACTAATCAATATGCTAGTTGTAAAGCATATAAGTGGAATAATAAAATAGATACAGAACAGCATGGATATATGGATATGCATAATGAGAGAAGAGATACACATGAGGACAGGGGGTATGGAAATGATTTTTTAGAGGACGATTTTGTACACAAGGGGAATTACAAGAACAACCGGAGGGGATACAGGGGGAATCAATATTGGAAGAAATAGGATTTTGTGCAATAGAAGATGAACAGGAAGGTCATGATATAGTAAGACATGGAGTCATTAATATGTGGAATGACTTCAAAATATACAACTATACATCGCTTAGGATCAATAAAGAGCACTTTTTGGTATTTTCTAAGGGTATGAAATATATACCGAAAGGCAAGTTTGATTATGTAGATGCACTAGTGGAATTAAAATTATATACTAGGAAATTAAATCTAAGTCTATTTTTCCAAGATAATAATAGCTCGTATACTACTCCTAGTACTCTAAGGAGAAAAAGTAAGTTTATTCCACCTATGCATAGTACAGTAGCTACTTTTGAGAAAGTTATAAGTAAGCAAATATATGAGTTGAAAAACAAGAGCCGTAAGGAGATTACTTATACTGAATGGGACAAATATTTTGACAAAATAATTAATGAATTACAGGCTGCTAATATTAAAATACTGGTACCTGACAAGGGGGGTAGAATAGTACTGATGGAGACAACTAGGTACAATGAAAAAATATTTGATATTTTAAATAACACCCATCAGTATGAAAGGTCATCACTAAATCAAATCAATATAGCCCATAGGCGATTAGATCTATATTTGGAAGAATACTTATTGGACGAAAGAATTGAACAGGAATTATATGACTTTTTAAAAGTCCAATATCCAGTTCTAGCTACCATTCACGGTATACCCAAGGTGCATAAGGACATTATAGATCCACCTTTGAGACCTATTATTGCAGGAACATATAGTAAGAATTTTCCATATGGGAAAGTTATAGATCAATGGCTTAAGAATATATATAAGCAAAGTGAACATATAATTAAAGATTCATGGGAATTTTTGGGGAAGTTTACACAGGAACTATGGCAACAAGATTTACTGTTTGCAAGTGTAGACATAAAGGACTTATTCTCATGCATACCTAAGGAGGAAGGTATTACGAGATTTATGGAAAGTGTGTATAATTTTGGCAAACTAAGTGATGATAAGAAAGCATTAATACATGAATTTATCAATATAGTTTTGGACAACAATTACATATACTTTGATGGCGAGTATTATAAACAGAACAATGGTGTGGCTATGGGGGCAGCTTGTGCCCCCATTTATGCTAATCTTGTTTTATTAGATTGGGAGAAAGAATTTGTGCTTCACTCACCATGGGATAAGTATATGTCACTTTATGTGCGTTATCTGGACGATATTTTTATTTTATGGAAGGGAGAGAAAGAGGAATTTATTCAGTTTGTTGAATATATTAACAACACCACCAACTACCTTAGGTTTACATATAATGTTGATCACCTTGGGATTAATTTTCTTGATACTTATATTTACTCTGACGGCCATCAATTTCAGTCCAGAATATACAGAAAAGAGACCTTCTGCAACAGCTATCTTGAATATAACAGTAATCACCCTTATGCCCAGAAAAAAAGTATAATCAAAGGGCAGTCAATCAGAGTTGCTAGGATGACTACGGTTAAGGAAAACTTTCTTAAGGAAATGCACCTTGTAAAGAAATTATTCATAGACAGAGGTTATCCAGAAGATTTGGTTCAGGATGTTACTATGTATGTTATCAAAGAATGGGGGAAAAAATATATACCAGTGTTGGGTATAGGACCATCTAAAGCACTCACCAACATTAAGAACAATACCTATAAGAAGGATGGTGAAGGTCAAAACTTCCAAAAAGCTTGCATAGTAAAGTATGGTAAACAGGCTAACCAAGTTAAACAAATTATAGGAAAGAACTGGAACATTATCACTAGCGATGATGGAATCAGTGATAAGCTGGGAGAAAAGCCTATTTATGTATATAAAACAGACCAGAATTTAAAGAGTATATTAGAAACAAGAATGAACAAAATGAATAATAGCAGCACACATTTTGGCAAAGGAGGTACCACTAAATGTGGCCATTGTAAGCAGTGCAGTAACATTCTTACAAAAGAGAGTGTAATATTGGATAACATCTTACGTAGCAGGATATATTTTAGTAAAGGGAATTGTCAAACCCAACACCTGATTTATTTAGCAGTATGCTCAACCTGTGGATTCTTTTACGTTGGCAAAACGGATAGGAGATTAAGAGAAAGAATATATGACCACCAGTATTGCATACGTAAAAAGGATAACAACAATGCCTTGTCCAGACACTTAATTAGTAATCCAAATTGTATTGGATTTTTGTTTGGAATTCTTGAAGTGATAAAAAATAATCCCAGGGGGGGAGACATTAAAGGCCTAGTATCAGAGAAAGAAATAAAATGGCAAATCAGGTTAAATGCTGCAATACCCCCTGGACTAAATGAATGTATACCCACCAAGCCCCTTATAAGAAATTAATTAACTATTATAAGAAATTAATTAACTATTATAAAAGTGAATGGAATCAATCAAATTTATTGTACATGTATATTTATATTCATTTATACATATTTGTATTATTATTATTGTTGTCTTATTATAACTAGTAACCACATTTTTACATCCACTAGGACATTACCTTTGTACATGCCGTATATTAATCGTTTCGAACAAACCAAATTGATTTTGGGTTATCAATTTTAGAGCAGCACTTCACTATCAGGACTATACACATTTCCAATGTTTTAGAGATTTTTAGCAGTAATTGTAGGTTAGGATTATATATGTATGTTTAGAATAGTTTTAACTTCAGCATACTCAGCACTTTACAGTTTATTATATATAGTAGTTTATAGGACCTTTTATGTAGTAATTCATATATTTTTTTTGTAATGACAGTTTTTAATATGAAATGCTGCATTAATTATAGTATTCATTACTATGTGTGAATATTTGGAATGTATCTGCAACTTTAAGCTGCATCACAGCTGATTGATGTAATTAATGAATTTGGTGGTTTTTTATGCTATATAAGGATCATTGTTATTAGTAGAGTTTGTTCTGATGAAGTCTACATCACGTAGATGAAAGCGCTAAACTAGTGACTTTTATTGGTGTTTGTATTACAGAAAATAAATCGTGGATCGTGATTTTTAAACTGGAACTGTTTTTGTGCTTACTATACTTTTTGCTGTTGTGAGTTCCAGTTTGCATTCATTTTTATTTAATAATAAACTCGAACAGAATCTTAAGAATTGCCAATTATGACATATTTAGTAATAAATGGTCACCAATGTGGGTAACTTTGAACTATAAACACATTTTGAATTTGAATATTAACCCCAAATCAGTACCTTTCTTAAGAAAGGAAAAGCTTAAATTATATGATATAATGGATCACATTAAATTATATATAACGTCATTACAAAATTTATTTGAATCCTTAAATCTTATGCAGCATATGATGGTCTTCCAACCTTTTCATAGAAATCATAACTTGAAAATTAATAATAAATTAATAAATCTTAAAAATGTTCCTCTTATGATGAATTTAACCTTACTTGATATATATCCCTACTTAAAGGAGTCCATTAATACAATAAGACAAGAAATGAATCTGCCCAAATCATATTTAACTATTTTGAGGCAGATCAAAGAACTCTCTATAAGTTACTTTGATGACTTTAAAATTAAAGATGAGGAAATAACAAAATGTTTCAATTTGTGGCAAACTCTTCAACAAGGCATCAAATTTATAGCAGCCACTAATAAACTAATAAAGGATCTTAAATTTCAGAATACAGTTCTTATGTCAAAATATTGGAGGGATACACTGCCACTTACAGAAGAAAAGCAGTTTCTGAAGTCAATTAATCTAACAACGAAATCAATATCTTTTCAAAAATTAATGTATACTCAACTTATGATTTTTAATAACGCCTATTATACACGTCTCAGATTGCACAAGTTTAATCCTAAAAAATCTCCAAACTGCCCATATTGTAAAGATCAAGCAGCAGATCTTCTTCATATGTTCTGGAGTTGTAAATGTATTTATAAACTTTGGAATTCCTTAAAATTACAACTTCAAAAGATGGGATATCAAAGTTCAACACTTTCATGGGAATTCATGATATTACATATTCCTCCAAAACAATTTCCTAGATCCCAAATCACTATATTTATTAATATTTTTTTATTAATGAAACTTTATATAGTTACAAACTGGTTAAATCCATCTCAAACGGGATGGGACAATTTTAGGACTTTAGCAATAAGACACATATTAGCCCACAAACTACTTTTGAAGGATCATAATAAAAATATCAATAATCCAAAGATATGGGAGCAAATTTTTAATATCATATTGGCGTAATATATAGAGATCGAGTGTAGTGGGAGACATATATATTCTTTAAGGAAAAAGTTGTTAATAAGTAAAAGATTGAGATATCTGATCTATTTATAATTCTTTTCATATGTTTTTGTACAATCTGATGTTACATTTGGAAGCATTCATGTAAATATTGTATATATGTTTTTGTGATTGTATTAGACATAATAGCTAGAACGTATTAATATTTTAGTTTTGTTTAAGTTTGTATGGAAAATGTTAAAACAATAAAGACTTATTATTGAAAAAAAAAATCATTAAGCATTTAAGTCTGAGTAATTTTTAACTTTTGCTTAACTAAATATGAATAACTTCCATCACATATTTTAAGACGCTAGCTCCTTTTAGCAGATGCCATTTTGCTGTTAACATTCAGAGTTATCATATGCACTTTTCTTAACAAGAATTGCTCTGCCTCAAGTGTTAAGCATGCTGGCCTGACATTTGTGTTTGCTTTCTTTTATTCCAAAAGAACTCAGGGGAATCTCCTGCTATTCCCAGTAGTTTACCAGTTTTGTTTGTTGACTTGCATACCTCCAGGAAGGTGACCTTCTGACCTCTATTTATGCATATATTCAGTCTCTGACATTTTTTAGAGCAATTTTAGTTGTTAGCATGCATTTCAGAAAGTGGAGCCTGCAAACTGTACAGTAGGCATTCTTCTACAAAGGTTAGCTATTTGTGTTTTTTACTGTATTAACTATTATTTTCAGGTATAACCACTGAATATCTAGATGTCAGCAGCAACATACTTGATGCCTTTCAGATCTGCAAAGGTTACCTTGTCTGGTATAAATTTTGAGAGACCCTAGACATTTGTCATTTCACCTCTATCCCCTCCCTTATCCTCCTGTTTTATAATGCCTCAGTATGCCTCTCTCAGCCATGTTTGAGTTCCATTCACTATGTTTACATGAACTTTATACTATAGCTGTTGGTTCTACTGCTCTACAGCTCTTTCTATGCAGAAATGTTTTTGCAAATGCTGAAAGACTGAAGTCAAAATATTTACTCTTTGTAAAATAACCCTTTTTGCTGACATTACTCAGCCATCTGCCATGTATGCAGTAAAAAGCACCAAGACAACATTTCACAATGCTTTTGTTTCTGAACTTTATTAGACCAGCTATTAAAAGGGTGCCCTCTCCTTATTGTGTTAGAAATTATATAGAATAGATTCACAGATCACTGAAAAGACACACTGTGAGTTTTTTAACCTGCTTCTATTTAGTTGGCTAGTTAGTTAATTTGCTTTTGTTTAACAGGAAATTCCAAATGACTTATATTAACCGTTTTTAAATGGAGGCCCGGTGAAAAAGTTCCAAGAAATATCAGCTGCACAATAAAATAAAAATCTGAATTAATTTTAAAGAAAAGACAGTGAATAACTGAATTAATTGATACAGAATAAAAAGGAAATATCATACGAATATATAAGTATACCAGCTATAAGTAACTGCTAAGAAGTGACATTGGTGTACATTATAGAACATCACTGGAAAAAGAAATTATCAGTGTAAATACTGTAATGTTACTAAACTGTAGAGTTTCAAAAATATGGGAGCTAAAATAATGTGACATGCATCTATACTCACACTGATAGTTGAACTGATAGTCAAACAATAATGCATACTTTTATCGTGGGAACAGATTCACTTTAGTAAGGTATAAAAAGCCAGTTTGAAGAAATGATACAGTAAGCAAGAAGTTGAAATCTTGAGTGTCTGAGTATTTTTAAATTGGAGACACAGAACAGTTGCAAACTCTGGTATGATTCTGATGCAGTTTAAGGTTGGTTTTAAAAGCAAGGAATGAAATAAAATAACATTTTATTCTCTGATTTTTGCCTAGATCATGAATTTTATAGGTTCATAGGTGTGTATTAGGCTAATGACCTTGGAGCCTTTACAAGCCTAGCCCATAGGATTACCCGGGCATTGTGCCACCCGAACTTAGTTCCCAGTGCCTCTGTCAAGGAGAGACACTGGAGTGATCCCCGGGGTGAATTTTCTATTTCCCATCCACTCATCAAGATTTTTCTTGAAGAGGGCCAGTGAGGTGCTCTGTTTGATATGTATGGGAAGTCTATTCCATAGCATGGGCAGTCTCTGAGTTATGAACCTGTCCCTCCAGCATGTTCTGTTGATTGCGGTAATGAGGTAGAGTTCTCTGGAGCATGTGGTGCGGAAGGATTAGGATTTCTTTAGATGTAGCATTTCTAAAAGAGCTAGGTCAGACATGGCTTTGTAAGTCAAGCAGAGATCGCCTCTAAGTAGGCGATATGAGACAGAGAATAGTTGGAATTTTTTGAGTCTGTCCATATAAAACAAGTGTTTAAGGCCTAGGATCCTCTTTGTGAGGTACTTGTGTGGCCTTTCCAGTTGATGCAGGTGTCTAGAGAGGTACATGCCAAATGGGGCATTGTACTCGATGATTGGCCTAATGAGGGAAGAGTAGATGGAGACAATGACCTCTTTCTTCCTGGATGCAAAACCCTTAGTAATCAGATGTGCCACATAGAAGGACTTTCTGACCACAGTGGCAATGTGGTGGTCAAAAGAGAGGTTGCTGTCAACCTGTGCTCCCAGATCACTTATAACGCCTTCTGTGTTCAGTGGACTACCATCGATGTGGTAATTCATGGGAACTGGGTTTTTCCCAAAGGGGATGACGACACATTTTTTTCGCATTGAGCTTAAGGCCATGGTTCTGGCACCAGTCATTGGCCTGAGTGAGGCCTTTCTGTAGGATGTCAACATCACTTGGGAAGTTAATAATAGCTCCCAACTTGCAATCGTCTGCAAACGTTGTCAGCCAGAGTCCCTTTATGTTGGCCTGGACTTCAGAGAAGTAGATACCAAACAGGAGAGGACCCATGACCGAATCCTGTGGGACTCCACTCATGACTGGTCAGCAGTCTGACTTGGAGTCAGCTATTTTCACACTGTGGGTTCTATATGTAAGCCAGTTTGCAACCCACCTAGTGATATAGGGGTTGATGCCTAGCTTAGTGAGTTTTTCTATGATTCCTGAGTGGGGAATGGTATCAAAGGCCTTCTCCAGACGAAGGTAGGCTGTATGAACCATCTTGCCTTCATCCACAGCTCTGCTGACTGACTCAGAGAAGTCAATCAGGTTGAGCAGGTATGATGTACCCCTCACAAAACCAAACTGTGTGGGATCCAGAGTTTGGAGATTTCCTATATCCTTGTTTATTAGGTCCATGATGATGTGTTCCATAGCTTTGCATATCAGACTCATCAGGCTAATGGGGCAATAGTTCCCAGAGTCTATAGTCGCTCCTCCTATGTGGAGAGGGATGACTGTAGAAGTGCACCATTCGGTAGGGACAAAGCCTGAGGTAAGGCTGTGGTGCCTCTGAACTGTGAAGAATACTGTGAAATATTAATAATTTATACTCCGTAAATGCATTTCTCACTGTCCCTATAATGTAGCATTGCTGCCTGCTATGCCACTGACAGTTGCATTCAAGAGCAAATCTTGACAGTGTCAGATCTTGGCACTTTGAGGCAACATTGCATATGTGGTGGGTAGACCATATTTCATCTGTCAAGCCAAACCACATGTCATGCTATCCAGCAAAGATATAACAAAGTAAAACTATATAATCATGGAGTACTACAGAGGTGTACATATTGCATATTATTCCTGGGTGTATTTTTTTTTCTAATTGTACGATACTACCTTTACAACAAAATAAAAATATGCATAGTTTCCACTGCTTTGTTAAGAGGACATGCAAGTTTTCTGCTGCTGCAATCCCGAGCTGTAACCTAACCAAACCAGGGAAAAAAATTGCTGATCCAAAACACATACACACAACACAAGCACACCAAACAAACAGAAATCCACACACATACACCTAAAATCTGATACTTAACCCTACACTAAACTATGCACACACCACTAACTACCCACTTACCTTAACCCAAACCCTAACCCTAAGGTCCATCACTATCGCACACTCACCTCACTCGCTCCCTAAACCTAACTCACTTAAATCCACCCTAACCCTCATGTCCACTCAATCGCACACACACCTAACCCGAGCCCTAACCCTAGCTCACCTAAATCACCCTAACACTCACATCCACACAATCGCACACTTACCTGAATCTGACCAGTAACTTTCCACCATAACACTGAAAATACCGAAGCAACAGAAACGGACAACCAAATTCTTTCCCTAGGAAAAAAATTTGAGTTTCTGCTGCTTCGATATTTTGCAGTTTTGCGAAAATAAGTTTGATCAATCAGTGTTCACTTTTTTAAGCGTTCATGGATATAATATAGACGCTCTTTATCATGGTGATTTATTGTAGCAGTATGTGCCACTGTAATTGTTTTAGTCATGGATGCTGGTATACCTACATGAGTAGTTGGTTTATGTGAGTAGGAAGCGATGTGTGGCTTAGGTGCCTTATTGTGCATCTTGGAGGACTTTGTTAGTTTTTTCTTCTTCTTCAGCAAGGTTTAAGTTTACTGACAAGATCAGTCAATCAGAGAAAGCTTCCTTCAGTACATAAATGCAACACTAATAATTTGATTTTGTTATAGGTCCATCAGCAGTTACTATGATATTGGCCTTATATAATAATAGTGGATTGTCAGTAGACATGAATCACTTGTTATACTACCTCAGGGTGCCTGCGTCTGGCAAAGGAAAACAGAATTAACAGGTTATGGCTACACAGCTGGTGGTCAGATAAGTAAGATGTGGTACTGGCTGAAAAGACTGGATGGAGTGGTGGTAACAAATGCTTAATCACTTGAGTTGGATTAGGGACAGCAGTGGACTATATGTTGGTTGACTGCTACTTTTAGTGATAAGACTAGTGACTGACTGAACTAAAGATATTAAAGGGGTTGCATGATATTAAGATGGCAAGACTAAAGCTATAACGAGATAGTGCTAGGATTTGGAGGGCTGTTACAAGGATATTATTAAGAGTGCAACCTAGCAATAAAAGGAATAGTTGAGTGATGATAATAACCTCCAAATAGTGTAAACATAGGAAGCAAAAAGTCACACTAAAATAGAATACTAGTAAAGTAGCCAATGATTAGGCACCAGCATAAATAAATCACACTATTAACAAGCCAGCACCTGCAGTAGGCACAATAGACAAAAGCAAATATTAGATAGCCAATGATTAGGCATCAGCATAGATAAATTATGCTACTAACAAGTGATCACCTGCAGTAGGCACAATAGACAAAAGCAATCAACATTAGATGGCCAATGAGTGGGCACCAGCTAAACAATGAGATAGCCAATGAGCAACAAAAGATGATAAAATGGGGTTCAATTTATGGATGGTATTCATAGTAATTTACACAAATGTGTTTAGGCTATCTGAGATGTCCATGAATAAGCTCAATTGAGTTGCAATTCACTGAGGCCATTTATGCAAATGTGCAATAACCTGGAATGAGCCCATGCAAAAGTACTAACAATGAGATGTAAATGAGGAATAATGTAACTCAGTACATGCTAGTGAGGTATTTTCTACACAATTTGCTATTCTCAATGAATTTTTCACACTTGTCTGCCTTGTTCGCAGATGCATTATATAAAGAGAAATCTCCCTAAATCTATCTGAGTTGCAGTATGCAATAATGCTATCAATTGCTGCTGATTTTGCTATTTCTAGGTGTGAGTTGCTTTTCTTGGCTGGAAAAAAACTGCCTGCACCCAATGGCACATGCTAGCTAAGATATTGAAAATATAAATAAAGGATAACTTACTATAACTCTGAGAATCAAGAAATTCTTGATAGGTTCAGAGTGGATGGGGATATTATATGGGTCTTAGTAAGCATATATGACCACCATAGGGGTACTGGAAGAATGTATGGACTTCCTATCTTTGTAGACATTAAGGTATGCATATCTCTCACTAAACTTACCACAGGGACCTTCCAGACTGGGGACACATTGGGAATTTCACAGGCTTCTCTTTCTATGATATTCTGACAGTTCCTAGATGTTCTCTTGGTACAAGTGGATCAGTACATCTGTTTCCTAGTGTTTCCTGAGGGTAATGCTACTCAATGCTAGAAGTCTAAATCTCAACATGCACTCCCTCAGGGCACTCCTTAAAATGGAGATCATTGATATCTGTGCAGTGACTGAAACCTGGTTCAAGGCTGTAGAGAGCATCCCTGCACGACAAGGCTATAACTCATACCACACTTTTTGACCATCTAACCTGGACTAGAACACCAAAGGCGGAGGTGTGTCCATATTCATTAAGGATATCCACACCTCCAGGCTAGTTGCACAGCATAATGCATCCGAGGTTATCCAAGTGCAACTAACTCTGGGCAAAACTGCAATCCAAATGGTAGCTTGCTACAGATTCCCCACCATGCCCCAGGATTCCCATTCCTCTTTTCTTGATATACTGGCAAATAAAGTCCAAGCAAGTACAACATGCCAAAAATAGAAACGGACTCCTCTGAAATAAATGCACCCTTCAAAACTGTAGACTTTTTTACTGTAGCCTTCTTTATTCACCATACACAAGATTAAGTGCTTTCATCCACAGAAATGTGGACATCATCAGAATACTAATTAACAATTAATTATTAATTAATGATTTTTGGCGCTAAAATGGCTTATAAAAGGTGTAATTAATAAATTAGTATTCTGATGAAGTCCACATTCCTGTGGATGAAAGTGCTTAATCTTGTGTATGGTGAATAAAGAAGTCTACAGTTTTGAAGGGTGCATTTATTTCAGAGGAGTCTGTTACTATTTTTGGCATGTTGTACTTGCTTGGACTTTATTTTTGTCGTTTGCATGCCTATTGTGAGTTTTTTTCTTGGATATACTGGAAAATATTAGGATTCAACCAAACACCCTAATAATGGGCGATTTCAACTACCCCACCATTAACTGGGAAAACTAATCATGTACCAACTCCTTCGCTCAACGCTTTCTGGAATTCATAAATTCCAATGCCCTGGATCAACTTATCCACACCCCCACCAGGGGCAACAATATCCTAGACCTAGTCATTACCAACATGAGTGACCGGTGTTCCACACCTGAAGTCAACTCCTCATTGGTCAGATCCGACCATAAGCTAATCACTCTAGATATCCGCATCCTGCTCCCACCACCATTAAGGAAACCAAGGTAAAAATTTCTCCAAAGCCAACTTCATCCTTCTTAAGACAGAAGTGGCGAACTTCATGACACCCATGCAGATAGACAATGCAGTTACGACTGCTGAATCTTACACAAATGCACTCTATAAGCACTTACACAAGTGCATGGATCGTGCTATCCCAAACAGAACCAAGACGCTATCCTCCAAAAAAAGGAAGCCAATCTGGTGGTCCCATGCTATAAACAAACTCTACAACAGAAGGAAGAAACTGTTGCAAAAGAGAGTAAAATCCCATGAGTGGAGGAGCTCCCTGGTCAGCCTCAGTAAGAAGCTGAGATCCCTTATAAGATCCTCCAAAGCTAGCTATGAGAACAAAATCACCACTGATTCTAAGGGCAACAACAAAGCATTCTATAGCTATGTCAAGAATCTCAATGGCAACACCCAGATCTACTCTGAGTTACAGCACAACATCATGAAAATTACAGAACCAACTGACATTACCTACATCCTGGCAGTTAGGTTCAGTGCTAATTTTACCCCACTCTCATCCCCTAAAGGGCCCACATCTATACAGGAAGAATGCAAAGTCTCTGTAATCACATCTATGCAGGTAAAAGCTGCACTCTCTAAAACCAAAAATACAGCATCCATGGGACTGGACAACATCCCAGGCTGCGTTTTACATGAACTTCAGAACAAACTGGCTCCCCACCTAAGCACCATGTTCAATCATAGTCTCACATCAGGATTTGTGCCCACTGAATAGTGCACAGTAACAGTTATCCCACTCCACAAAGGGGGAGCCACCACTGATCCTGGGAACTATCGCCCTATTAGCCTGATGTGCCTGGTCTGCAAGGCCATGGAACATGTTATCATGGAACTCTTAAACAAAGACACTGGTAACCTCCAAACTCTGGACCCCACCCAGTTCAGGTTAGTGAAAGGCAGACCATGCATTCTGAACCTGATCAACTTCTTTGAGGCAGTCACCAAAGCCGTAGATGAGGGTAAGGTGGTTCACACAGCCTATCTTGACCTCGCCAAGGCTTTTGACACCATCCCCCATTCTGGAATTATAGCTAAACTCACTAAACTAGGTATAAATCCATACATCACAAGAAGGGTTGCCAACTGGCTCACTGACAGAACCCACACTGTAAAAGTTGCAGACTCCAAATCTGACTTCAAACCAGTGACAAGTGGAGTACCACAGGTTTCAGTCCTGGGACCGCTCCTGATTGGTGTCTACTTCTCTGAAGTACAGGCTAACACAGAAGGCCTCTGGCTAATGAAGTTCACAGATGACTGCAAACTAGGAGCCATAGTTGAGTCCTCAAATGATGTGGACATCCTACAGAAGGGCCTCACTGAGACAGATGTCTGGTGTCAGAGGCATGGCCTCAAGCTCAATGCCAAAAAGTGCATTGTCATCCCCTTTGATAAAAACTCTGTACCCATGAACTACCACATAAACGGCAGTCTACTTAACACCAAATGTGTGATAAGAGACTTTGGGACACAGGTAGACAGTAGTCTCTCCTTTGATAATCACATCGCCACATTAATCAGGAAATCCTTCTATGTGGCACACCTCATCACAAAAGGGTTCTCATCCAGGAAAAAAGAGGTCATTGTTCCCCCTCTACTTGGCACTCATTAGGCCCATTATAGAGTACAGAGCCCCTTTTAGAATGTACCTCACAAGACATCTGTAGCAGCTGAAAAGGCCACAGAAGTACCTCACAAAGAGGATTACTGGCCTCAAACAGATGGCCTACACTGACCATCTCAAAAAACTCCAGCTTTACTCTGTAGCAAATCGCCTACTCCGATGAGATCTCTGCCTAACATATAAACCTATGTTAAATCCAGAGCTGTTGGACATGCTACACCTAAAGAAATCACAATCCATCTGAGCTACATGCTCTAGGGACCTAAACCTTGTCACCACAATAAACAGGACATGCTGGATGGATAGATTCCTGTCCCAGAGACTTCCTATACTCTGGAACAAGTTACCCATCTATGTCAAGCAAAGTTCCTCATTAGCACTCTTCAAGAAAAATCTTGATCAGTGGATGGGAAATAGGAAATACACCCCAAGGATCATTTCTGTGGCTCTGCTCAACAGGGGCACAGGAAATTAACTTTCTTGGGTGGCGTAAGCCAGGGAACCTTGTTGGCTAGGCTTACTTAGGCCCTTGGGCCGATAGCCTAGTACCTACCTATGAACCTATGAACCTCAGAACCAAGACAGGAGTATGCATGCCTTTTATGGGGTGGCATGTTTCCCTGAGGTATTTGATTGCAATTAGGCCCCTTCTGGACCACAGGGAGAATGTTATAATAATGGAAAGGGCTACCATTCCATCATTTGCTAGGTAGTGTATGATGTATGGGCACACATCACCAATGCGTCTGCCAGCATCCTGGAACTGCACATGATTCTCATATTTGGCACACTGGGTCACAGTACCACCTCTTCCTATATCTTGTTGGTAAGTTGAAAAGACATTTTTTAATATTGCATTTAAGTAGTTGTTCATGTTAAAATGTATTCTGTATAATTGTTTTTTTTTTGTTTTCTTTTTTTTTTTTTTGTTGCCTCCCCCACCCTTCTCTCTCTCTTTCTCTCTCTCTCCCTCTCTCTGTCTTTTTTTTTGTTTGTTTGTTTCAGGTAATAAGGGGTATCCACTGAAGTCATGGCTGATGATACCAGTGAGAAATCAAAGCACAGCTGCAGAGGAGATGCATAACACATCCCTATACCAGATCTGTATTGTTATTGAAAGGGCTGTTGGCCTCCTGAAGGGCCATTTCAGGTGCCTGGATGAGTTTGGGGGTACCCTTCAGTATAACCAAGCTACTGCATGTAGGATGTTTACTGTCTGTTGCATTCTGCAAAACATGATCATACACTGGTCTGGTGGTGAAGTGACCAATGTTGTCACTGCAGCTTCTAGTTCTAGTCCTACTATGACTAATGATGACCAGTTGGTAGCTGTAGTAATGGGCTCCATGCAGCAGACTAGTGCACAGCATACAGCTGCACAGGTAATAGGTAGCATCTAGTGCAATACTCTGTTCCATGAAATTCAAGTTAGAGTGTCATTTCTTGTAAAAAAAATATATCTATATTGAATATAATTCATGTTTGCAGTGATATATGTGGGTTATGTTTTGTGGTGCGTGGTCTGCTGTCACTGTTCATCTGGCATTCTCTGTCATCCTATAATAATTAAAATCAAGTTGAAGGTTGCAGGAGCAAAACAGGTCCAAAAAATGAAGAGTATCTCAAGACCAACTATGTAAAAAGAATGAATATTTATTTAAAGATGAGCGCTTTCACTGTTAACACAGCTTCTTCAGATCTAAGTTAAAATAAATAAAAACTTAAAATGGTTCTTTTATATGATCACCTCTAGTGGTCAAACAAGTAATGAAGAAAACATAAACTGATTCTTTTGTATGATCACCTCTAGTAGTCAAACAAGTAATTACAATGAGGATACATATAATGAATGAATAACAAGTTGGATATACATCATAAAATCACAAATCACAAATCAAATAGATGTTAAATGCTCAAACAATGCTTGTCCTGAAAATACAGAAAATCCCAGTCAACTACATTTCCAAATGAAATGACATGAAAAATATATATAACCTACATAAGAAATATCATGAATAAAAGTGAGTGTTGAAGGGGGGGGGGAATCTAAATTCTCTAGTGGTCAAACAAGTAATTACAATGAAAAGAACATAAACTGGTTCTATTGTATGATCACCTTTAGTGGTCAAACAAGTAAATACAATAAAAATGCATGTAATGAATAACCAGTTGAATATACAAAATATATGTCCTGAAATCACATTGGAAATGTAGTTGACTGGGATTTTCTGTATTTTCAGGACAGGCATTGTTTGAGCATTTAACATCTATTTGATTTGTGATTTTATGATGTATATCCAACTTGTTATTCATTCATTATATGTATCCTCATTGTAATTACTTGTTTGACCACTAGAGGTGATCATACAAAAGAATCAGTTTATGTTTTCTTCATTGTAATTACTTGTTTGACCACTAGAGGTGATCATATAAAAGAACCATTTTAAGTTTTTATTTATTTTAACTTAGATCTGAAGAAGCTGTGTTAACAGTGAAAGCGCTCATCTTTAAATAAATATTCATTCTTTTTACATAGTTGGTCTTGAGATACTCTTCATTTTTTGGACCTGTTTTGCTCCTGCAACCTCCAACTTGATTTTACTTCTAAGTGCTTTTTAAACTGGGTGACAGGCAGCATTCATCTGGTGTATTCAGTGGTGTGCTGTTTTAAGTTTACTTATCCTATAATAATTGTTTTTCTTTTACAAAAGTTACTCATACTGTTGTTAGTTAAAGTCATGCCTGAATGCTCATTGACTCATGTTCAGAGATGTCATAAAGCACCACAGAAATAATAATCAACATTTTCTCTGCTTTGATAATTAAATTCTGCTGTAATGATTTACTGAAGTATAGAAGAATTGAATGTCCTCAAACTTTTAATATTTCATGAGTTAATGTATTGCAGTCAGATGAAAACATATTATACTATTTTTTCTATTATATTTATGCTATTGCTTCTCAGATTCTGTTTGCTGCGGTACTGCGTATTAAACTATTTTTATGTTGTCACATATAATAACGTGTGACTTCAGAGACATAAAAAATATCATCATTTGTGCAGTGGCTAGCCACTCGGTGATGTAAACTGTGATTGTAGATGATTCTCACTGTTGAAGTGACACCCTGACCCCATGTGCAAAAATGAGAAAAAAAGAGGATGTGGATGGATGGATTTGTGCAGTGGGGAGGATGAAGTGGCAGCAGTATAAGTTTACATGGCAGAATACTCATTTTAATCTGTCATTTTTTTACTATATTTCTCCTGAAACTTTATGTGTATTATTATTTTTATGTTGTATACATCTGTCACCTGTAACAATGGTAATGCATATAGTATTAATTCACCCCCCCCCCCCACACACACACACACACACAAAATATTTTTTTGGTTATGTTATTCCTTTTCAAGTTAAACATTCTCCTGTGTATTTGAAAGTGAAAGTGTACAGTTTTAGAATTGTCAGGCATGTTTCATGGTAGTTCAAGATCAAATGAGTCATGCACATCTACTAAAGATAGGCTAGGTGATGAGCCAAGTAATTTTGAAGAGCGGCTGCCATAAAAAATGTAAGGTGAGTTGGTCTGATGCTGTGACCTACATGATGCAGGTGATCTTGCAGACACTGATCTGACAGTCCTGCATGACTATCAGATCAGTGTCTGCAAGATCACCTCATCATGTAGGTCACAACATCCAAATGATAGGCTCTGCTAGGTGTTCATGTATGCTGATATGGCCAACATGAAATCTGTTGTGCTTGTTCACCTTGACTACTTACATTACTTTCCTGAGAGTCAATGGTATTGTCATGTGACCCCCCCCCCACTTGACCAAACAGTACCCTGTCCTCTTTCCCTTGCAAAACTTACTCAGCATGACCCTGGTATGTACTAGTGTACAAATGGAGGCAGCCACTGATGATTGGGATGAAATCATACTATGCAGCAGTGTGATCATGGCATTATCCCTATTCTGTGCTGGAAAAAACACACGGATACCCTGAAAGACTCTGACCATTTCCAGCTGACTGTCTGTGTCTCCTAACAATGTCATGGCACATTTTCTGTTGGGCAGCCAATGCTTTACGTATTTCCTGGAGTAGCTGTAATACATTTATGCACATGGCTCTCCTTTGTAAAGGTGTATCTGTGGAAAATGTTACTTCTGAATGTCTGTCAACATCCTGAAAGTGCTCCTCTGGATTTGGAGATATTGGTGCTGAGGTGCATGGTTGTGTCTCCTGTACAATGATGAGTGTAATGGCATAATGTGTGTGACTTTGTGATGCACTGTCACTTCCTGCAGAGTTACTAACATGTTGTAGGGTCTTAGATTCTACCATTAAACTTGAGGACTGCCTCCCACTTTCCCCAGGCTGCTTCATAAATATAACTATATCATCATCACCAAAATACATTCTGCTGCTGACATCACCCAAGTTTATTGGTATTGTGGAACTGCTTGTTTCTGATGCTGACCCTGTAAAACAATATCTGAAAACATTACTAATAATGAAATAGCATGCACTATTCTATGTGTATAAAGAGGTTAGTGGGATAATTACCAAGCACACTCCTTTCATTGCCATTTTGTAGGAGGCTCATCTATTAATAATTGTCACATATTTAATGTGGTAATTCCTTGTCAGCATTCAGTTCTCTATATAAATATTTGTTTTTACGCCAGCCTTCATGGGCAGATGACTGTTGCTGTTGCAGACACTGGTAATATCCACCAGTGAAAACACATTTTTATTATTCCTGTGCCACCATCTTCTATGTAGTAGTCATTTTCATGGATGGATAGAAAGTATTCCTTATTTGGTATTAATTGAATAATTGTCAGTGTTGGAAATTGCATTCTGCCTGGCCTTGCTTCTAGAGAGACCTACCATGTCATTTTCATTCTAATTACACTGTGCTAATGCTTAATTTCTGTCACCCACTACATTAATGTTGAGAAGTACTTGATTCCAGGCCTTGGCCTTCTCAACTTGTTTAGGCCCTCCTTTACCAAATAGAAATTTCCCATATAACCTAAGGGCTACCATGAGGACATGGTTTTCCTCATGGATAAAGTTTTCCCTTCTCTGCTTTGATACCTTATTTCCTGGAGTAGCTGTAATACATTTATGCACATGGCTCTCCTTTGTAAAGGTGTATCTGTGGAAAATGTTACTTCTGAATGTCTGTCAACATCCTGAAAGTGCTCCTCTGGATTTGGAGATATTGGTGCTGAGGTGCATGGTTGTGTCTCCCGTACAATGATGAGTGTAATGGCATAATGTGTGTGACTTTGTGATGCACTGTCACTTCCTGCAGAGTTACTAACATGTTGTAGGGTCTTAGATTCTACCATTAAACTTGAGGACTGCCTCCCACTTTCCCCAGGCTGCTTCATAAATATAACTATATCATCATCATGATGATCATCATCATCACCAAAATACATTCTGCTGCTGACATCACCCAAGTTTATTGGTATTGTGGAACTGCCTGTTTCTGATGCTGACCCTGTAAAACAATATCTGAAAACATTACTAATAATGAAATAGCATGCACTATTCTATGTGTATAAAGAGGTTAGTTGGATAATTACCAAGCACACTCCTTTCATTGCCATTTTGTAGGAGGCTCATCTATTAATAATTGTCACATATTTAATGTGGTAATTCCTTGTCAGCATTCAGTTCTCTATATAAATATTTGTTTTTATGCCAGCCTTCATGGGCAGATGACTGTTGCTGTTGCAGACACTGGTAATATCCACCAGTGAAAACACATTTTTATTATTCCTGTGCCACCATCTTCTATGTAGTAGTCATTTTCATGGATGGATAGAAAGTATTCCTTATTTGGTATTAATTGAATAATTGTCAGTGTTGGAAATTGCATTCTGCCTGGCCTTGCTTCTAGAGAGACCTACCATGTCATTTTCATTCTAATTACACTGTGCTAATGCTTAATTTCTGTCACCCACTACATTAATGTTGAGAAGTACTTGATTCCAGGCCTTGGCCTTCTCAACTTGTTTAGGCCCTCCTTTACCAAATAGAAATTTCCCATATAACCTAAGGGCTACCATGAGGACATGGTTTTCCTCATGGATAAAGTTTTCCCTTCTCTGCTTTGATACCTTATTTTCCATCATTAATGTATGTAAAACAAGAAAAGGGGGTGGCAGAGTCACACAGTGAAAAGTTTTTGATGTAATTAGCTTTTAAACTACAAAATGCTGGCCAAATATGCCTGCCACCCTCCTAAAGAATGTTAGCTAACACAAACCACATAATTATATACAGTCATCTAAACCTATCCAAGTACAATTGATATATATTACTTACAGTGCATTCAGCTCATTAAAGCAATCAGTTTTATGACAAAATGCATCCTTTTCCTACCCTCTACTATTGCCGTGTATTCATTATACTGACATTTTTATTCAAATCTTGCAGTAAACACACATATATGTTGATATCCTTACTACTGCAAAATTTCACAATTAAATAACTGCATTTGTACAATATATTTATTTAGTAATTGACATTTGATTACCAGGAAAGTCCAATTGGGTAGGATCTCATTTTCTTTAGAGGCCCACGAGAAAAGCTCCAAAGTATTACAAAACATTTTAAAAACTATTATTTGACGATCTTCAAAAATAATACAAAATCATCTACAGTTTAAGTAAGCAAGCATGCACAGTCATTAAATGATTATTTTAGGTGATCATTTATCATTTCCACTGCTTCTATACTAAAATCCCACTTCTAAACAACACAAAATTCCATCACTCATTCATTGCCATCATAATATGCACGTCATATATTTAAAAGCAACACTTCTTAACTTTATGTCTCTAATTCCACTTATTTTTAAGTGTTTCTTATTAAATTATAATATTCCTCAAAATATTTTCCTGCTTTAAAAAGTCTGCAGTATCCTAAGACATTTGCTGCCTACCTCGACTACTGGCAAATTAATATGGTGATGTTCACATTTTCTGTATAAATTCAAGGCCATTTACATGTGTTTTACACAAACAAGGCCTGATTTCATTTATCTCTATTAATCATAGTAATACGCAAACATGAATAATAATCTATGGGCATATATCGGTATCGGACAATCATGACAAAGCACTTAGACTGACATGAACATGCTATGGACAGCTCCGTAGTCTGCAACACTCGTCAGCAGTCCCAAACTTGTCATTTTAGCATGCAAATGGTCCTAGACTAATGTAAATCAGAATATAGTTTAAAAAAATGGAGTCATGTGAATGACATTTTGCACCAATGTGAAGTGCAATCTCTGCCCATCTAATGGCATCTGTCACACCTTAGCACCTCAAACAATTCATAAGTTCCTAAAACTTGTAAATAGCACATGTAGTAATATTTATTTGTCCTCTCCAAAATAAATAAATCAATAAATCAATGCTGCTGTACTACATGAGACATGTACAACTGGCATTCAGTTAAATGCACCTTACGCAATGAATAGTAGCAGTTGTAAATCATATACCTAACAATTATTCAGTATGTTCAATTTTTATTTAGCATGTAAGTGAGAGGTGATTGGTTTGCTTTAAGAAAAAAATGTATGTGAAAAAACATTTTTGGTTGAACCAAACTTGGAAATAATATCAACACCTGGTGTAATCCCTCTGCTAGCTAACTGGGTTTGGTTAAGGTGTTGTCACACTCAATAGGGAGTGGTTCTGAACCTGAGAAACACAAATCTGGCCATACCTTCTGGTTCTGGCACTACATGTCATGGCCTCACCTGTGAAGGCATTTGGTGGCGCTCCAAGCTGGTCTAACAAAAAGACCTTTATCATGCTCTATTTTCTCAATGATTTGTATTGGGAAAAGACAGGGGTGTACATCTGGCACCACCTGGAAGAAAACAGATATTTGCCAGGAGTTGAGTGACCAGTTGTCATCCCTGACAGGTATCACCCACTCTGGGTAGCAGTGCTGTCACGATTATGATGATTTGCAGAAGACTATGGCTGACCAACTGGCTGAATGAGTAGACCAGGTAGCAGAGAGAGAGCCAGAGTTCTATAGTAAGTACAAATCTTTGTTTCTTAATGTTCATTGTTTCATTGGGTCATATTAAACAAAAAAAGTATAACAACTTTGCATAAGTAGATATCGTTTTTGAAAAAAATATATGTCACTGCAAATATTATTTGTAATGCTGTTATGAAAATACAGAGGCAATCATAAACATGTGTATACACATAAATGCATCTTGTAAAAAAAGACATGGGTTATGTATTAACATAATTTTCTTAATAAATGGAAATGTGACACATGCATACTACAATAATAATCTGCATATATAGCTTTGTAAATCAAAGACAGAATACCTGTTCTGCATTACAAGAAGTAGCTATTCATGTATTTATAAAGACTGATAAAAATTTTCAATTGCACAGTATAATTTAATTTATTACTATTGTATTAACTGACTTTCTACTTAGATAACGATGAAGCGAGTTTTGCGTGTGCCACAGAAATATTGCTATAACAGTTGTTTAAAAGTATTGTTGCTGCACATACAACATGGCTGAAGTCTCAGTCAGACACCAGGCCTTAGTCAGAGTAGAGGTTGGTGGGGGGCAGGGGTTGTTGTGCCAAGCGAATGACTAGGACACACTTTACTGAGAAATGAATACATGTTTTACTTCTGCATTACTTATCAAATCAAACGTGTACAGCAAAGGAAATGCAAACTTCCATTAATTGCTACTTTTCTCTGTGAATAAGTTCTACCTGAATACAGAGTAACATGCACACCATAATGTTTTGGAAGCAACATTCCACTCACATTACAAAGATTTATTTTTCTCTTCCTTGACAGGGAATATTAGCACACTATTGTAAGGATTTATACAGTTATGCATATGTAAATAAAAAAATTAATCTTCTTCTAGCTTGTCCCGGTTAGGGGTTGCCACAGTGGATCATCTGTCCGCTCGTGACTGACAGTGAAGTTGTACGGTGTCAAGTTGCCAGCCCGGCGCCCAACCTTCTACAGAAGGCACACACACGCACACATTCACACCTAGGGCCAATTTAGAGTGACCAATTCACCTACTGCAGGTCTTTGGAATGATGGATGAAACTGGAGCTCCCGGAGAAAACCCACGTGACCACAGGGAGGACATACAGACTCCACACAGAAGGCACCCCAGCCAAGAATTGAACCGGAGAACCTCTTGCTGTGAGGTGGCAATGCTAACCACTGCACCACCATGGCTGCCCAAAAAAAAATTAATTAATTAATTAATTAATTAATTAATTAATTAATTAATTAATTAAATAACCAAGGACTGCAGCAAATGCATGACTGGTATATTACATGTGAGCACGTGTGTGTGTGTGTGTGTGTGTGTGTGTGTGTGTGTGTGTGTGTGTGTGTGTGTGTGTGTGTGTGTGTGTGTGTGTGGATATATATATATATATATATATATATATATATATATATATATATATATATATATATATATATATATATATATATATATATATATATATATATATATATATATATATATACAGTGGATATAGAAAGTTTACACACCCCTGTTGATATAAAAAAATGACACCACAATAAATAATTTCAAAGGTTTTTGTGATATAAATAAAATGACACCACAATAAATCATTTCAAAACTTTTCCCATTTTAATGTGACCTATAACCTGTACAATTCAATTGCAAAACAAACAAAATCTGTTAGGGGAAAAAATATAAAAAATAAAAAAATTTACAATAAGCTGATTGCATAAGTGTGCACACCCTTAAACTAATACTTTCTGGAATCACCTTTTGATTTAATTACAACATTCAGTCTTCTTGGGTAGGAGTCTATCAGCATGGCACATCTTGACTTGGCAATATTTGCCCACTCTTCCGTACAAAAGCACACCAAATCTGTCAGATTGTGGGGGCATCTCTTGTACACAGCCCTCTATAGGTCACCTCACAGATTTTCTATTGGATTTAGGTCTGTGCTCTGGCTGAGCCATTCCAATTTTCTTCTGGTGAAGCCATTCTTTTGTTGATTTGGATGTATGCATGGGGTTATTGTCGTGCTGAAAGGTGAAATTCCTTTTCATCTTCAGCTTTCTAGCAGACGCCTGAAGGTTTTGGGCCAAAAGTGACTGGTATTTGGAACTGTTCATAATCCCGCCACCTTGACTAAAGCTGCAGTTCCAGCTGAAGAAAGCAACCCCAAAGCAGGATACTGCCACCATGCTACACCATGGAAATGGTGAAGTGCTGTTTTTGCGCCAAATGTATCTTTTGGAATTGTGGCCAAAAAGTTCAACCTTGGTCTCATCAGACCATAACACATTTCCCCACATGCTTTTGGGAGACGATGTATTGTTCTGCAAATTTTAGCTGGGCCTGGATGTTTTGCTGTGTAAGAAAATAATTCTGTCTTGCAACCCTACCCCATAGCCCAGACATATGGAGAATATGGGAGATTGTTGTCACATGTAGCACACAACCAGTACTTGCCAGAAATTCCTGCAGCCCCTTCAGTGTTGCTGTAAGTTTCTTGGCAGCCTCCCTGATCAGTTTTCATCTTGTTTTTTCATCAGTTTTGGAGGAACGTCCAGTTCTTTGCAACGTCACTCTTGTCCCATATTTTCTCCACTTTTTGATAACTGTCTTCACTGTGTTCCATGGTATATCCAATGCTGTGGAAATTTTTTGTACACTTCTCCTGACTGATACCTTTCAAAAATGAGATCCCTTTGATGCTTTGTAAGCTCTCTGCAAACCACAGCTTTTGCTGTAGGAGGCAACTGATTACATGTCAGGAAAATCCTACTAGGACAGCTGAACTTTTTTGGGGGTTAATCAGAGTCTCTTTAATTGATCACAGGTGTGTACCCAAAAAGACTGAATGCTGTAATTAAATCAAAAGGTGCTTCAACAAAGTATTAGTTTAGGGTCTATATTAGATGAACGAAAGTTCATCTTAGCGAAGGCTCACATGAGCGTATATCCAGGAACTCAAAACTGCAATTGTGGGGGGCTGTGCCCCCCACACCCCCCGCTAATTATATATTCCAACTCTGAGATCACACTACAGTGAGGAAAGGGCAAATATTCCCATCTTCACTGTACCGCTATCTCATAATTGCGGTTTCGAGTTCCGCAATATTCGCTCATTTGATTGTTCGCTAAGATTAACTTTCGTTCATCTAATATAGACCCTTAGTTTAAGGGTGTGCACACTTAGGCAACCAGCTTATTGTATTTTTTTTATTTTTTATATTTTTTCCCCCAACAGATTTGTTTGTTTTTCAATTGAATTGTACAAGTTATAGTTCACATTAAAGGTGGGAAAAGTTTTTAAATGATTTATTGTGGTCTCATTTCTTTTATATCATGAAAACCTGGCATTTTAACAGGGATGTGTATAATTTTTATATCCACTGTATATACATACACACACACACACACACACACACACATATATATATATATATATATATATATATATATATATTGAAGTTCAGGTAGACAAGAATTTTTTTTATGTCTTCTATTTAAAGCTGTGTGTGTGTGTGTGTGTGTGTGTGTGTGTGTGTGTGTGTGTGTGTGTGTGTGTGTGTGTGTGTGTGTGTGTGTGTGTGTGTGTATATATATATATATATATATATATATATATATAAATGGTTTCACTTCAGAATCGCGAACTACAGAAATATCGAACTTCAGTAGCTCAAGACAGAAGTGTCGAAATTGCACTTGCATGAAAGTGCAGAATGCCGAATGAGGAAATGCCAAATGCAGAAATGTCGAATCTGCAGTTGTGGAGGTGTGTATGTGATGTGAGATTCCCTGTGTTCATGATGTGTGGTGTGGTATGTGGATATAGCTGGAGATTCAGGTAAGTGATGCTTTACTAGGGGTTTTGGGTAGGGATTTCAGTGTGTGTGAGTGTGTTTAGAGTTGTGAGGTGTGGGTTAGGGTAGGTAGGTAAGATTGTGAGTGTGTAAGTGTTGAGAGTAGTGATATTTGTGCGTATGTGATGTGTGTTTGTGCAAGGGGAGTGTAGAATGTGTAGTGGTGGTTTTTGTGTGTTTGTGTTTTAATGTGACCTCGGAGTTAGTATATATAAGTAGTGGGAGGGGTGTGTATGAGGGATGCAGGGGCCTGCTTATATGTAGGGTCCACGCGTGTGTTTGTTTTGTTGTGTTTGTGTGTGTTGTGTTGGTTTGTAGTGTAGGGAGGAAGGTGTATGTCTGTTTTTTTGTGTGTGTGGAGAGTGTATGTGGGCAGTCGCGGTTTTGAATTTCGTACTTTTGGCGTTTCGGGTTTTTAAGTTTTTGGCCTTACAGTCTCAAGATACTGAATTTAAATGTTTCAGTATTTTGGGATTGTAAAGTGAAACTATATATATATATATATATATATATATATATATATATATATATATACTCCACAATGCCAAAGAACTGTGCCGATGAAAAAAGTCCTCAGAACTGCTCAAATGCAAATCCACACAATATTCCAGCACTTGAATAAACAATCCTCAGGGCTAAATAACCACAGAATAACAGAAAGCAGCGTGCAAAGAGGTTTAATGGCAGACTGGTTTAGCCACTTCTTCCACAAACCAGGTTTCGCTGCATGGCATCATCAGTGCATTACCATGAAGAGAAAAAGAAAACGTATTTAAATACATAAACTTTAAAGTGACAGTCCAGGAACACTGGACTTATTCTGAGCATTTTATAACAAAACTACTTTCTGGTATTCTGCGGTTATTTAGCCCTGAGGATTGCTTATTCGAGTGCTGGAATATTGTGTGGATTTACATTTGAGCAGTTCTGAGCACCTTTTTTCATCAGGCACTGTTCTTTGGTATTGTGGAGTGCATTTTCTATGAGTGCTGATGATTTTATTACGGATGAATACCTCGGCTTTAGTATAGTGAGTCAAGCAGTATTGATCAGTTGCATTTGACTTTATTTACACTTGGACTTATCTCTGAAAACAGAGTGAGTTGATTTTTGGACTGGTTTTGTTTAGGGGAAATGGATTGTTTTACCTGTGAACTGTTAACAGCAGGAATGTAAGCGTGGATGCCAGTGGCAAGTCTAATTACATGGGAAGATCCAAGTGCATGTATAGTAGATGGTGAAGTATTCATAGCTGCACATGGTCAGTTATTTATACTTGAAAACATTCTTTAATTGTGAGTGTTTAGTTTGGGACGGCCTTCAGTTTTTACCCCAACAAATTGGTTCATTTAAGTAAAGAGCAAATAAACTAAAATATCACATTGTCATCAGCAGCTATATTTGGACATTTATGTCATTAATAGTAGTTTTTGGATTAAATTTCTGTTATTTTTTTATTTTGTTTAGTCGATTGGTGTTATTTAATATCTGATTGTTACCAGCAGTGGGGGGGTTTGCTAAGGGGGCATATTACATCATATATAATGGCTGAAATATGTGACTTAAAAATGTTTTTAGATAATTTAGCCACATATAGAGACGATTTGTCATCTTTTTCTATGGAAGGGAGATCTTACCTACAAAGGCAAGGATGCAACAGGACTGACTTAGAGCAACAGTTTACTGAGCTTATTAATATTGCTAAAAGAGTATTTTCTAATGTATGGCATTGTAAATTGTTGAAGGCCTATTCAACAGCTAAAATAGCTCTCAGAGGCCTTCGAATTTATGTGGAACCAGGGGTTGGGACTGATAATGAACAGTTTATTGACAAATGGCGCCAAGTACAACAGATGGCATCTAAGACATTTATCAGACTTCTTATTGAGTATTATGAACAACTTCCCCCAATGTTGTCTAAGTTTAATGAATGTTATGAGCAAACTATTAAACATTAAACATATGTTAAGGAAGTGCATAAATATGACAAGGAGCTGCAAGATAGAAAACCTAAAAAATATCAAAGAGACTCTAATGATTACAAAAGTAATGCAGCATACACTTGGAAGAAAATCAAAAGAACTGTTCAGTTTTCAGAGGGACAAAATAAAATTTTTTATAGACCTAAGTGTAACAGGGCCAGATCTATATTAAGAAAGATTCATGATTATTCCAGTACTTTGGAAATGTCATCTGGTTGTTCCAACACTGATACAGAGACTGAAGGAGGTGAACCCCAATTAATAGTTTCTCCATCACCTAAGAGATCCCAGGGCCCTTTAGGAGGGGTGGCAGAAAGCACCGTTATCGATGCAATGGAAGACATGTTCCACAAGATATTAGAAACTTAAATGATTGGTTAATGGCCCCAACTGATACCTATACTAATGAGAATCAATTGGCTGTGAATTTAACTGATTATGAGTTTTCAGAATTAGAGTTAAAAGTGTTAAAGGATTAGGATTTGTACCAACAACATATGTCTCCCATTTTGATGTTGTACAGGATTTGAAAGCTTTCTATTGAAATCTTAACCTTAAATATTGTTTTGCACAAAGGCCACAGGGGCTATAACAGCCGGATGTTGAATTATTTAAGTTTAAAAAATCCAATTTTCAACCACCATATCATGGGGCAGTTACAATCTTTGAACAACAGGTGCTACATGATTTGCATGTGAATCAAAATAATATTTTTAGGAATTTTTCCTATAATATGACTAAAGAGGAACAAATAGCACTTACAAATTTACAGCAGAATGACAGGTTGGTTATTACTAAGGATGATAAAGGTGGAGCCATAGTAGTTTGGAAAAAGAGTGACTATGAAAGCAAGGTGGAAAAACATTTAACTGACGCTATTTCCTATTGTTATCTTCCTTTGGACCTCATTATATGGCTTTTAAACATCAGATACTTTGCTTAAACAGGCAAAAATGGATGGGGTTATTACAGAAGCTTTGTTGCAACAACTTATTGTGGATGACCCTCAGCCCCAATATTTTTATCTTGTATCCAAACTACACAAACTAGTGTCCCCACCCTCAAGATGTCCCATAGTGGCAGGACGGGGTTCGTTGATTGAACCATTATCAGTTTACTTGGAATCTAAACTCAAACCTCTTCCCATACACGTTATGGCCAGAATTAAAGATACAAACCAATTTTTGTTATTAATGAGTGATCTACAGAGTCCCAATAATGCTTATATGGGCACATTGAATGTCCAAGCACTATATATGAGTTTCCCACATTGGGCAGGGATAAGGGCAGTCAGATATTGGTTGGAGCTGTCCAGATGTTATGATGAGGTTGAAATGGAATTTTTGCTAGTATTCTTAAGACTAGTGTTAGAACACAATTCTTTTAAGTATGGCACTGATTGGTTCTTACAAATAAAGGGTACGGCAATGGGTGCAACCTTTTCACCCATTTATGCTGATTTATTCATGGGGTTTTTTTTTGAGTATAGGGTCATCTATAGTAACAGCAATGGTTATCTTGCTCTATTGACTATGTGGCGGAAGTATTTACATGACTGCTGGGTTGTTTGGAAATGGGACTCACAAATGTGGATATCATTTGTGAAATATTTGAATGCTAATGAGTATGGGATGGAATTTAGTGGTAGAATTGAGTTACATAATGTGGAATTTTTGGATGTGAATGTAACTAAAGCCATAGATGGTACTATGATTACCAGTCTTTATTGAAAGCCTTTTTCAAAGAATTCCCTGTTACATGCTAACATTAGTCATCTTCGCCACATTGTACAAAATATTCCTAAGGCCCAGTTTATGAAACTTATATGTATATGCACTAAGGCAGATGAGTTTCAAATTCAAGCAAAACAGTTGTCTAGATTTTTAGCCAGGGGATATGATACTAAGATAATTAACACAGATTTTCAACAAGCTGGTTCTACAGCTAGAATGCAGCTTCTTCAGGATAAGGAGGCACAGGTTGAAAACATACAAGATACTTTACGATTTATGACTAAATATGGCACCAACACTTATAAGATCAAAGAACTGATTGGTAAACACTGACACATTTTAAAGTCAGATGGCTTCTTTAATTCAGTGTTGGATAGGGTGTGTCACTTTGGATTTAGGAGAGGTAAAACAATTGGTGAATATTTGTCAGGTTTCAAAAAAGGATATACCAGTCGAGAACAGAAGATACATAGAAAAATAGTTGGTAGTACTTATTGTGGACATTGTACCTATTGTAATTAATATCCAAGACAAAGTTGTTTACCTCGGTGAATACCCCTAAGGTATATAATATTCGTCATCTGATTACATATGCAAGTGAATAGGTAATCTACATGGCTGTGTGCCAGTGTGGGTCCTTTTATGTTGGGCAAACATCTCTTAGTTTCAAACAATGTATAGCACTACATATTAGCGATATTAATTGCAGACGTATGTGGAGTGTATTATACAAACATACTTTAGTACATCCTACAGTACACTTTCCCCAGGATTCATGAAGCCTCCGTGTAAGAGTTATAACTCTTACACGGAGGCTGCAGTTAAATGGAGTGATGTCAGCATGCTTTGCATATTCATGAGAGCATGCTGAATCACACCTAAGTCTAACACGGTCCGTGTAAGACAGTAGGGGGTGTGTCCATAGGCTGAGCCCTGCAAGTGGACACGCCCCCAGAAGTGTAAAAGTGCCCAAAGTAAACACCCACAACAGAGTCCACGGAAATGTGAATAAACACAACACAACACATGCCCCCACAGACTATGAACATAAAATATATATAAATGAACATGTTATATATTTTTTTTAAATTGTAAAGATGTTTAACCGTGAGTGCGCTCGTTTGCATGCGTGCCGTAAGCAGCTACAGTTAGCAGTCAGTGGGAAAGCATATAAGAAGTAAATATGCAAAATAAGCCAGGAAGCAATAGTGTAACGGTAGAGATGTTGGCTGAAGAGCAGGCATTCATGGTTCGAGCCCCCACAACACCAATTTTTTTTTTTTTTCAAAATAAGCAGGAAACAAGTCCCTGACAAATATGTACACATAAAACCACAAGTTATGTAAAATGTAATGAAATAGCCCATTTATATTGAAGACATGTGAGGTAACAAAAGAAGAAAAAATGCCAGATGTGCTCATAGCTGAGCTACAGTTTAACAGAGTGAGTGCATGTGCCCGTAGATGAGCAGTGGTTTAACTCGTGCAAAATGAGTGCCCGTAGCTGAGCAGTGGTCTAACATGCTAAATCAATGTGCCCCTAACTGAGCTGAGCGTAATATGTGTACCGATAGTCAAATGAGGCTTAAAGCAGCGTACCCCGTTTGCGCGGAGCTGTGCACCGCGCAAACAAGCTAACCGACGGGCAACGTTGAGCAAGCCGTATCAAAACTGCCTTTACACAGACACACCCCTCAGCATGTCTAGACAGTCATGAAAAATAAAAAGCAGTGGCCAGGTTCGAACCCAAACCACTATACACCATAGTCAAGGTACAGAACCACTAAGCCATAACAGCAGTACCTTTAAATGCAATAATAGCTAATATATAGGAATGAATACAAACTAGAGCATGACAATGCAGGTTTACTGAAGTTGATACAATTCCAAAATGGCCAATCACAGATATGTGCGGGAAAAACGGACTATATAAGCCCCATAGGCGGGAATACACAGCATAAACGATTGTAGAACTGAGCTGCAGGCAGAATGACAGGAGTAGGAGAGGGTAGTTGCTTTCGAGCACAGAGGTGGGGTGTTGAGGAGTCCAGGTACATGGTCTGGCTCCTAGTCCATAATCATGAGGCCCAACTCATGCAGGGCCAGGTCCTCTGGGGAGCATACAGGGCCAAGTTGTGGGACCGGTTGGCTCATGATCTCACCAGTGCCACAGGGATTCCAAGGACTGGTGAGCAGGTCCGTCACCACCATGCGGACCTGAAGAGACGCAAGCAGGACCAACTGAACCTTTGGATCCAGGAGGCCCGGCAAACACCCAACGCCCCACTACTGAGTAAGTAACATTTAATTATGTATGTAAGAAATTAAACTAGCTGATATTATGGAGATGTGTATTCCAATATTACTTCATTTATATTACAGCTGCAGGTGTCCGTTCTGCGAACTGTAGAGCCTATGGCGATAGGCTGGTGCGGTTGCGCCACCAGGCAGGTCAGTAATCCACTACCAGTAACTGTAAAGAAATATAAAAGTATGACAGTCAGCAAAAGAGTGCAGTGTAGTCAGTAAGGAATAAAATCTGCAAGTAACAGTGTGAAAGTGTATGCAAGTATTGCTTGATTACAAAAGTGTGTTTCAGCCTGTAAGTTTAACCTAAAAATGAAACTGTCTGACATATATTCTGAAATAAAAATGCCCTGCCTGTAAGAAAATAGTACACAACCTGCAGCAGGCTGAAAAGTATAGCTGCAGAAGATGATGAAATCACATGTGTGAAATATATCCCTGTGGAAATACTGAAACATGACAGAAGTGAGACTGCTGGAAAGGATTGTAATAACTACTGGTAAAACATGTCAATAAAGCCTAGAAGTACCATCCTGAATAGTAAAATGAAAGCAAGTGAGAGAGTGTGAGAAAGTGTCATGAATCCAGCAATACAGTAGTAATAACCCCTGAATAAAGTATACTGCAGTCAAGACAGAATGAAATGCATGTGAGATTCAAAACCAAACAGCAAAATCTGTTCAAAGTGTTGCTGCATCTGGAATGTGTATCCCAAAATCTGGATATGTTGCTCTCAGTCTGCAATATGCAGATAGGATGATTGTCTGATATACCAAACATCCACACTTGTCTACAGCTATATAAAGCAAATGTAGCAGGATGATGTAGCTGAACAAAGCTAGATATGAATGTGTATGAAGAACCATAAAATGTATATTGATGTTGCAGTAACAGTCCTATCACCAAGTTGAAATAGTTATCATATAGGAAACTGTAGTTAGAACAGTAGTGTGTATATAACTGTAGCTATTAGAAAATGTACAGCATATGTATTGTTATTCGAAGGTGTTAATATTACTTTCTTCACCCCACCCTATAACCACATATAACCCATTCCACGTGAAAATGGTATGTGCAATCACAATTAACACCCCTGGACGTTTGTCCTGTTGGGTCATATATATTTGCATGTCCGTTGATGCATCTGCCCTGTTCATACATCCACACCTGATGGCCTGTTGCCATCAATTAACCCTGCATGTTGTTGGACTGTGTATTTCTGTTCAAATTATGCATGTGTTATGCACGCTGTTCAATGGTGTGAATATCTGGGTGTAGGGTTAATGGGAATACTAATGCATGCTGTTACAACTAATTGTGAATGGTATTATATGTCACTAACCCAAACTGTCATGACATAATGCAAAACATAGGACGACAGGGAAGGCGGGTTCCAGCGGACCCACCTCTCCCACCTCAGCTGCCGAGTGCACCTGGCACTAGTGCTGAGTCCGGACCCTCCTCCGGTGGCCCTATGCCACCTGCGGGTGGAAGCGATGCAGGGGATGGGGCTCGCCCCCCCTCTGCAAGTGTGGCCGGAGAAGAACCACCACTCACCCTCCGTAGCGTCCGGACTGTGGTGCGTAGGGAGATTCGGGACTCTGTTCTCGAGCCCCTACACCAGCTCGAGGCACGGGTGGCGCAACTAACGGGCATGCCTGTTGCCCCGCCTACACAGCCCCCAGCACAGCCCCGTCCTGGGCAGTGAAGGAACAGTGGCAACTGCCTATGGGTGGGGATATCAGTAACACTGTTGCCATCTGTGGGCTCATGGGCTCTGGATATCCAAACATCCGTCCCCGTCAATTGCGTAACCCCCCCACACGTGTCATACACTGCCCCTGTATGCGTCTTGTTTGTCTTGTCTGTTTACCTACCCAACCTACCTCCCCAGCTGTACCGACTTCCTTCACCTGACATACCACTCTCACCTGAAAAAAAAAAAAAGGGTACTCTGTACCCACAAAAAAATTACGCCCCATACATAGCTGCCCATTCTGCACACATGTCTACTGGACATGGAACCTATCAATTACAATTGGCTGTACAACAAGTATTATTGTTGTCCTGACACCTCTCTCAGGGGTGGAAGGTTTCAAATGTCACACCAAATTACATACATATGCACAGCTGTTGCTGATGAAGAAATGGGCAGCTATCGGCCTTACCTACATCCCTCCTGCACATCCCAAGCTTGTTTCCCTACTGTCTTACCCTCTTTGTGACCCCTTTATCACCACTTTCCTGTCTCCCCATTTTCTTTTCTTTCAAAGAAAATAGCACGGGTGTGCGCAAGAGTAAGCACGTTTAAGCGGTTGTAAGCGGGTGTGCGCGGAGCTAACCCCCAGTGCGCATGCGTGAGCTCCGCACAAACCAGCGCTAACCCGGTTACAACTGCTTAAAAGTGCCTTAGTCACTTTGATTGACAGGTCCTGTACTCAGCTCAAAAGCAAAATAAAATCCCACTGCGAGTCCCGAACCCAGGACCTTGGAAACAGTAGTCTGCATGACTTACCACTAAGCCATGACTCTTATACGATAATGTTGTGCTAAAATAAATATATCATGTAATAGTAGGAATGAATGTAAAGGGAATATAGATGTGTAGTACACAAAGCATGCCATTTAGAATTACTATCAAAACTAGTGGATTTCCATAATAGTAGTATGTGAACAGAAACAGCCATGCTAGTTGGAAGCTAGTAGGTAATAATGTCACTATAGCACCTTGCAAGCCACACACATACTCACAGCAGGATAAGCACTGCCCATACCCCACAACCTCTTACAGGAACACATCTGGACCAAGTAATAAAATATGTGGAGCAAAGGCCCAAAACCAGGGACACATTACAAATAATGTTACAACAAACGCAGACAGTTCAGAGAGTAACAGGGTCTGCACTTTGTGGGATGTTTGGAAGGGTATGCAGTCTGAAACTTGAATGCTTGTCACCATATTCTGACTTGAGCCCAGAGTGACTTGCCAGAAAAAGGTGTGCATGAGATATTGACCAAAATATGAGGCAGAAATGAGGACAACCTGCAAATATCTGTACACATGACGGGTCTGACACCACCATATTTGAATAGTTAAGAGCCTAGACATAGCAACAGTGAATGACTTACAGGGATGCCCCACAGACCCCATGTGAAATGTACAAACAGTAGGCAGAAAGGTGTAACACATGCAATGGTAACTATGGAGTCCTGAAAGTATTCATCACTTGCATGGCAGAAAAAGTGTAGTAATACATATGCTCATGCTAACCCACAGTCACAACTGCAGCATACCAGCCATTTTAATGGGTGTACCCCACTGATATGTACCATTCCATGAGGCACATAACAGATGAACCTGAAAGTCTCTGGGGCCTGCTCAGCAGCATACTCAAATACCCTAATAGATGTCAAGCCCACACCATGGCCAGACCACACTGCATGCTGTAACACCCTAGCAGATATAGCAAGCATTCCAAGGTGTGAATGTACATGGAAAATAGGAAAGCTACAGCAGCACACTACAGTCAAGACACCTAGCAGGCATACAAGTAGTGACTGTAAAGGGCAACTATTGAAGCCTTAGCAACAAAGTGCAAGCAAAAGTGAAAGGAAAGCACACACACACACATTAACAGTAGTAGTAGTTGTAGGTGTCAGTGTACATACACAGTTAGTACAGGAAACTGGACAAATGAATGGGGGAATGTTAATCTACAACACACCTGGAAATATGAGAGAGATACCAACCTTTACACTCACAGAACATTGTCCACAGCATAACAGCATGGTCCCTGCCCTTAAAATCTGAAAGGGCTATGCCTATCTCACATACCTTTTTATAGCACTGTTCTGAAATCACAGTGAGAACTGCAATCAGTACACAACTGGCTGCATGCAATTAGCAAATGCTGGCTAACAATTGGTGCAGAGGCCATCACATGGGCATATGCAGATACCACCAAAGTATGCTGTACTCCCAGTCCACACATGCAATACTTTCATTGCACCCTGAGAAGGACGTGAGAGACAGACAGAGAGAGAGAGAGAGAGAGACAGAGACAGAGAAAATTGCAATTAAGCAGACACAAACAAATTGTTCAGCAACAGCCACCTGAAAGCTGACAACTGGGAAGTGGAGCAGCAGGACAGAGAACCAGACGGCAACACAAGCAGCTGTGACAAACACAGGTAATGTAAAGTAATACTATAAAGGTCTACATACTGTGAACCCTCCATATGTGTCATTAGTCTGTATCCATATGTATATGAAGATGTGTAAAGGGCAGGGGACATACAGCAACTATCAGTGAAGGCTGTACATACATTTGTATGTGAGAGCATCTATGTGCACATATCAATGTTGGTTGATTGTAGGTTGTAGTGCCATGTACAAAGTAGGTTTCACAGTTATGTATGTTTAGCAGTATGTTAGTGTGTGTATACAGTATGGTAGACAAACATGTTGATATACCTGTCTAACATATGGATACGTATGTATGTCAACATATGTATGTGTATATATATATATATATATATATATATATATATATATATATATATATATATATATATATATATATATATATATATGATATGCATATATGTATACATACATAGAGAGAGAGATGTAGGAATACATAGACAGATGTAGATAGAATATTGTACAAACATATCTATGTAATGCACACATACAGATATAGATATATGTAGATACATATACATAGACAGACTGATCTGACTATCTACAGGTATGACTGTATATGACGACCTGCAACACAGCCTGTCCCACCCCCTCTGTCACTCACACCCCCTCTGTGTCCCCCCCTCTCCACATCTATAGCAATATATGTACATCAATATATATATGTGTATATGTATACAGACATATATATATATATATATATATATATATATATATATATACATATAGATATATCTATATACATATATATATATATATATATATACATATATATATATATATATATATATATATATATAGAGAGAGAGAGAGAGATGTATATAAATTCTGAGTGAGGCACATGTGTACAGATGTATTGCAACAGGTGCCTGGTGACAAAGGCATGTAGTGAACACCAGTGTCAAAACCAGAGTACCATACCACATTCCAAATCACCTACACCAGTAACCACCAGATATGTGATTGGCTGCCCACCACTGCATGTGTCAGGGGTGAACAGGGTCATAAATGTGTACAATAGTGGCCCCAATGATATTCACAGTGGCACACTATCCCTGGAATACCTGCACATGGTATGTGTCAGCGGACATGGTGTGTCAGCTATGGACATGTAGGTCGGTGTACCCCTCCACACCGCATAATGGATGCCATGGTATGGACCTCACATAACAGCTACAGATATGGAGAAGGACACAGTGACATGTACAACACTGTGACAATGCACTCAAACACATTACCAATCCACAGTGACTGACAACACCACAGAGTACACATATACTACCCACATAGAGGTTACCACTCCCGGATTTACATATGTAAGTCACACCCATGACAGATGTCCAACAACCATAGTAACACCTCACACCATCCACAACCTAAATGTCTGCTGTGTGTCGTCCATGCCACTGCAATAGAGTGCACATGTGGAGGTAAAAGTTCCTACCCACAGATAAGACATACCCTGCAATAAACCACACAGTGTTAAGAAGCAAGACTCCCCATGAGTACATGTCACACATACCCCTGCTGAATGTTAGTCAGATAGGTAATATGCCATATGAGTCACCCTGTGTAACTGTGTGACAGCAGCAGGTACCATCACACCACATGTGTCACAATGGTCAGGGTAGCAGAACAGTATGCTGCTGTAGTCCCAGGGGCAATAGCATATTGTATAGTATTGTACTGTAATGTAATGTATTGTGTTGTATTGTATTGGTATGTTGAGGTGCCTCCTTCGTGGAGTGGAACCACTGCTGCTGTGCCAGTGTACAGGTACATATCCTGTAGTCAGGCTAGTGTTACATAGCACTTCTATATGTGTGTTTAGCTCCTGTCAGAGTTTATGTAGCATGCAACTGGGGATACCATCAGGTCCCATTCATGTTGTGTATTCTGCTGTCCTGAGGGTGGCTCTCACCTGGACATCTGTGATGACAGGGAGGTTACAGTCAGCTGGGATAACTATGTCTTATTTTGGGGAGAGGGCGGGTGACACCTGCACTGAACCTGTCTGCCACAATGTTGTCAATATCTGTGGTGTCAGTGAAATATGTGTTGTTGTGTACTAACTATGGGCATAGAGGATGGATCCTGACCAGGTTGCTAACATAACTGAAGAAGGCCTTCTGGTTATCTGTAGTGTCCCTCTTGATTTCCCTCTCAAAGTTGCCCATGGATGTTTGTATGATGGAAAATAGATCCTTACTAGTGCTGCTCAGACATGCCCTCCCTTTATGGAATTATGCTTTGTCTTGCAGTAGCTTCCATCTTCTGTAATACAATCTGTCTATGGCTGGGGTCCACCAGACAGGATGCTGTCCCTTTGTGGAGAGTGTCTTGGTCATATATGGGATTGCATGATCCATGCATTCTCGGAGATGTCTGTAGAAAGCAATTGTGGGTTGTATCTGCCACTGGCCCAGTGGGCTGAAAGGATACCATGTCACTGTTACAAAGTGTAAAGTTTGTATCTGTAATGTTATGCACTATAGTCGTTTGTGCTGGTGGTGGAGGTGGGATATGTATATCCAGGGCAATCAGTGTGTGGTCAGCTCACAGTAGTTGATGATGTAGGCCATACAGTACCTAGATACAAACCCCCAGAGTGAGGAGGTGCTCTTGACCTGAATCAGTGTTCTGACTGCTGGGGTTTGGTAGTATGTCGTATGGAGTGTGCCAGGTACTGTTGCACAGTTGCTAGCTGAGCACTGATACCTGGCCATTTACATGTGTATCCACCAATAGACAGACAGATGCTACATATGTGAGATATGTTGTATCATAACAGTTGAGTAGCATGTGTAGTATGTGTGCCAAATTCTGTTTACATATATTGCTGATATCAGGTTATTTTCTTTCTCAGGTACATGGCCCACCCGTGGAATCCCACCTACTCCACAGCTGAGGATGAGGAGATACACCAGAGCCTGGTGCGGGATTATGCAATACTCTTTTCCCGCACCAGCCAGAATCAGCAGGAGAGGGCTGCACTGTGGCAAGACCTTGTCCGTCGGGTAATGACATAGGCACGTATAATAGGACATATGAGCAGGTACGACATCACTGCAGTGATTTAATCAGACATGTCCGTCAGCGTGCGTCAGATATCCACAGGCAACAGGTCGCCACAGGTGGTGGGGTGACTACACATTCCCCACTCACCAGACTGGAGGGACTACTCATGAGTGTAGTGGCTCCAGTCCACCAGCAACAACAACAGCAGCAGACATGCATTATGATGGAGGCTGGAGCCACGCAGCAGCAAGACAGTGAACGTGCAGGTAATATGCCATATGTATAGTTGACTGTTGTGTACACTGGTAGTTAATGCATGTGTGAGGTGTGTCCTTGGTTTGTAGCTGTCACCATAGTATTTAATGTGCAACTGTGATATCCTAAATATTAGCAGCTGACCTGTGAAAGGCGACTGTTGTACTACTGACCTGTATCATACTCAGTAACAATGGCACAGTTGTGCCCACTGACATTAGTTTCTTCACGTCTGCAGGACCCTCTGGTATAACAGCAATGCAGCCTATCCATGCTGGTGAGTGTGTATTAACAATTCCTGTAATAGTGTTGATAGTAATAGTACTATTTGGCTCACTTAGTAGTGCTCTTTGTATGCATGTAGGTGTGTCTGTGTCTGTGTGTTGATATCACGCATACTGAGTACTGTACAATTGTGTGAAACTGTGTGCATGTGTGCATGTCTGCATGTCTGCATGTGTGCATGTGTGCACCTGTGCATGTGTGCATGTGTGCATGTGTGCACGTTTGCATGTGTGCATGTGTGCATGTGTGCACCTGTGCACGTGTGCATGTGTGCACGTGTGCATGTGTGCATGTGTGCATGTGTGCACCTGTGCATGTGTGCATGTGTGCATGTGTGCACGTGTGCATGTGTGCATGTGTGCACCTGTGCACCTGTGCATGTGTGCATGTGTGCATGTGTGCACCTGTGCATGTGTGCATCACTGGTAATGTGTAGACATTGTAAACTGTGTTTCCTGTTTCCCTCCCACAGGTTCTGTTGCTGCTCTGGTGTCATATAGCAGGGAACCTGAATCAGGTGCCGTGGGTACTGATAATGATGACATCTGTGTAATGGCACAGGAAAGTATGCCAGGGTCCGCCATTGGTCAGCCGATTGACAGTACACAGCTGTCGACCCCATCAATGCGCACAGTTATCCTGCCAATACACCCTTTGTCACCAATGTCCCTAGGTGATGGACAGCATACAGTGGGCATTGACCAGGGTAATGTGGTATCTGTGGCACATGCCTCCCACACAGCAGCCATGGGCATGGCCCAGAGATGGTACCACACAGACAGATGTCCAGGGGTTCTCGTGGGAGCATCCGTGCCCCTGTCAGACGTGCCCACAGAGGTCTTACAACCTCAGCTATGTTTCGGGCTGTCATGCAGGCACAGTCACGTATGGAACAGTACACCAGACAGGGTCTGAGGGAGCTGACAGCATGTCGCACAGCCATGACTGACAGTATGCGTGACATTGCGGCTGCCATCCGTGATTTCACTGATGTCATAGACAGACGTTGTGGGGACATATTAGACCGGTTCCACAACTACATGTCCATGAGCCAGGGCGATGGTGGGTGTTTGAGGCGTCGACGTGGCCGTATGCCAGCAACAGCAGCAGCTGGCAGTCGTCGCGGATGACAACAGGGCCACGGCCGCTCCCGTAGTGCCAGCAGCAGCCCCAGCAATGCTGGGTCTGTGCTGTCATCAGACCGCCCCAGGAGACCACGTGCACGTGGCTCTGGCCAGGCCCGACAGGGATCTGTGTCCAGTCAACGAACACCTGCTTCTGATGACAGTACCCAGTCTGGGTTGGTACTGGATAAGGTCCGTAGCACCCCTGCAAGGCACAGGTACCGTGTCTGTGGCCAGAGACAATGATCTGTATGACCTGGCAGGTACAGTCTGTGGCTGTCCACAAACACCAGTATATGGCAGCCATGAGGTGGAACTGTGTGCATCCATACACACATGCGAATTGACAACACCTAGGGCTACTGCATACACGCACACACTGCATCAACATTGCCCCACCTTCTACTGCTGTCCCTCACCAACACACATACACATACATGTCAATTGGTGGTATCGGTGGCTGACTCAGGCATACCAAGTTCACACTCTGTGCATATGATGAAACTGTGCCACCTCCTGCAATCTGTAACAACTGTGCAGGTACAGGTTAACATGTTGCTGATGCACAGGGTGACCACATAGATGTGTAGTAATAGTATCATGTTGTTAACAGTACTGTGTGCTGAATTAATTGTGGGTATATCACGGCATGCCTGATGCAGTAAGTGTGTGATTGTCATGTCCTGTTGTCTACACCCATGGTAAGTACCATAGTGTATCATCTGCACATGTTGGCATACTGGTGGTAATGATGTCAACAGAAGGCTACATACATAGGTAGCACAGGGGATAAGGTAATGAATGTAGTAATACGCAATGATGGACATGTAAATTGCAAGTGGCATGTTGCCCACACTGGACTCTGCAATGCAGATGTTTGAGGATGTTGATATGTGTGCAGTACTACACGACTGGTACAGGACACACAGGAGCACTCTAGCACTGCATGCTCACATCTCATACCATGCTAGATAGCCCCAACACACAAAACTAACTGTCACAGGAGGGAGAGTCCCCATATATGTCAGGGATACTGTGGTGGCAGGCCAGGTAGCATACATCCTACTAAGTATGGAACCACTGAGTGAAGGCTCAGTGTCTGTTATTTGACATGTGTATTACTGCAGGTATGAGCACATGGGTTTCCATCCAGTTATTGTACATCCTGACAGTACATGGTCTGTACACTTGTGTGCACTGAGACTGGACCTTAGCCATCTGACCCGTGTATTTTCATGTACATGTGCATAGTGCCTGCATATTTGCAGTGTTACCTACTGGAACTGGTACAGCTTGTTTGTTGTACAATGGACTACATGCAGCCCTGTTTACTGTAGCTTTGTTTGCATGCATGTTTGCTTGCAATTACCCTGGAATACTGATCACACCTGCAATGCATAGTTATAGAGCTTCTGTGGACTCCTAGAGCCATCTGCATAGCTTACTATATGTATGTCCATGTCCCACTTGACAGGATGTCACTGTTTGTCCTGTACATATGTACATTGCCTGTGACACAGTGCATATGACTTACCTGGCATGTGTCCACGTGAGCAGTCATATATGCTACTGCTAACTAATCACAGGCACTACACCTTCACATATTCATCTTCTGTTGAACTACCTGCTTCGCTAGGGACGGCCTGCACCTGTCACCCCTGGGCTTTCAGATATTGGCAAAGGCTCTTGCTACCCCCATAGTGCCTATGTTAGGCAAGGCTCAAATGACAAACCCACCTTCATAGGTATCACAAGGGATAAGAAACTAAGAGTAATGCTACCCAACGCCAGAAGTCTAAACCTCCAGATGCATGCACCCAAAACACTCCTTGGCAAGGAGAACATCGATATCTGTGCAGTAACAGATGCCTGGTTCAGGGCTACTGAGAGCACACCAGCACTACCAGGTTTAACCTGGTTGATTTCTTTGAAACAGTCACCAAGGCCATTGACGACGGGAAGGTGGTTCACACAGCCTACCTGGACCTCGCAAAAGCCTTCACAACAATACCCCACTTGGGCATTCTAGAGAAGCTCACCAGCTTAAATATAAGCCCCTATGTCACTAGATGGATTGCACAGTGGCTCAAGGACAGAACCCACATGGTTAGAATTGCTGGAGCCATGCCAGACTCCAAACCAGTTACGAGTTGTGTCCCACAAGGCTCAGTCCTGGGACCTCTTTTGTTTGGTATATATTTATTGGAGGTACAGGCCAACACGGACAGACTGTGGCTGACCAAATATGCAGATGACTGTGAACTGGCCACCATAATCGACTCTCCAGCCGACACAAGCATCTTCCAAAGGGGCATCATAGAAACAGATAACTTGTGCCAGAGCCATGGCTTTCAGCTGAACAGTGTTTAGAAAGGGAAATGTGCATCATGTAGTCTGTTCACCTAGTTGCCAAAAGGGACATTGCCCTCACAAACACTAACCCCCCTCAGCCAAGAGCACACACTTGCCAATTGCAGGATTCAAACCCCTATCTGGCTATGTTATGATACTTGAGATGGACACATTAGCAGAGTGTGCTATTCAAATTACTGGAAGGTTTCCCTTCTCTTGCTGTACTTATAGGGTGCTGACATCATCAGTGTTTAGAAAGGGAAATGTGCATCCTGTAGTCTGTTCTCCTAGTTGCCAAAAGGGGCATTTCTCTCACACACACACACTAACCCCCCTCAGACAAACACACACACTTGCAGGATTCAAACCCTTACCTAAGGTATATTCTGACACGTGAGAGGGATGCATTAGCAGAGCGTGCTATTCGCATTACTGGTACGTTTACTTTCTCTTGCTGTACTTATAGGGTGCTGACATCATCAGTGTTTAGAAAGGGAAATGTGCATCCTGTAGTCTGTTCACCTAGTTGCCAAAAGGGACATTGTCCTCACACACACTAACCCCCCTCACCAAAAACACACACTTGCCATTTGCAGGATTCAAACCCCTATCTGACTATGTTATGACACTCGAGACAGACACATTAGCAGAGTGTGCTATTCGCATTACTGAGAGGTTTTCCTTCTCTTGCTGTACTTAAAGGGTGCTGACATCATCAGTGTTTAGAAAGGGAAATGTGCATCCTGTAGTCTGTTCTCCTAGTTGCCAAAAGGGTCATTGTCCTCACACACACTAACTCCCCACAGCCAAAAACACACACTTGCCATTTACAGGATTCATACCCCTATCTGACTATGTTTTGACACTTGAGACAGACACATTAGCAGAGTGTGCTATTCGCATTACTGGGAGGTTTCCTTTCTCTTGCTGTACTTATAGGGTGCTGACATCATCAGTGTTTAGAAAGGGAAATGTGCATCCTGTAGTCTGTTCACCTAGTTGCCAAAAGGGACATTGTCCTCACACACACTAACTCCCCACAGCCAAAAGCACACACTTGCCATTTTCAGGATTCAAACTCCTATCTGACTATGTTATGACACTTGAGACGGACACATTAGCAGAGTGTGCTATTCGCATTACTGTGAGGTTTTCCTTCTCTTGCTGTACTTATAGGGTGCTGACATCATCAGTGTTTAGAAAGGGAAATGTGCATCCTGTAGTCTGTTCTCCTAGTTGCCAAAAGGGACATTTTCCTCACACACACTAGCCCTCCTCAGACAAACACACACACTTGCAGGATTCAAACCTCTACCTAACTATGTTATGACACTTGAGACGGATACATTAGCAGAGTGCTATTCGCATTACTGGGAGGTTTTGCTTCTCCTGCTTTACTTATAGAGTGCTGACATCATCGGTGTTTAGAAAGGGGAATGTGCATCCTGTAGTGTGTTTTCCCAGTTGCCAAAAGGGACATTTTTCTCCCACAGACTTACACACACACCAACCCCACTCGCACACACTGAGCATTTGCAGGATTCAAACCCCTACTTAACTATGTTAGGACACTTGTGATGGACGCATTAGCGGAGCGCGCTATTTGCATTACTGGGAGGTTTTCCTTCTCCTGCTATACTTATAGAGTGCTGACATCATCGGTGTTTAGAAAGGGGAATGTGCATCCTGTAGTGTGTTTTCCTAGTTGCCAAAAGGGACATTTCTCTCCCACAGACTTACACACACACTAACCCCACTCACTCACACACACACTGAGCATTTGCAAGATTCAAGCACCTCCCTAACTATGTTATGACACTTGCGACGGACGTATTAGCAGAGCGCGCTATTCGCATTACTGGGAAGTTTCTTTTCTCCTGCTTTACTTATAGGGTGCTGACATCATCGGTGTTTAGAAAGGGGAATGTGCATCCTGTGGGGAGACAGACACCAAGCACACTCTGGCTAAGCTGTCATTCCCTAGGGCAAACAGCCTAGTGTTGACCTCTACACCCATATGTTTAATTGTCAAATGCACATTATTTGTTGCTGACAGACTGTTTGCACATCTTTATTGCCATAGCATTCCCTGTTTGTATGAACACCTTGTGCATCTGTGGAAGATGTTTGCATATGGGAGGGATCCACTATATCATGTATGTCTCTGTAGTCATTTAACTGTGTGCACTGGGCAGACTGCTGTAATGTGGTTGGTTCCTGGAATAACACATAAAAATACCAGATATGTGTGTCCAACTGCTAAACTGAGATTTGGCCTAAGTGTCTGAGCATGCCACGTTCAGCCTTCCCATGGCATGTTGTCTGACATATGTCTCATTTATCAAAGTGTGTGAGCATGCCCAGTGTGAGCATTCCATATGTTGGACTCTGCAGCCCACCACATTTGTGGATGAGTGTGAACTTCAACAAATATCACCCGCTTATGGTTGTGTGTTGTGTGTCATGTTGTGTAGTTACTGTACAACTGCTTTGTGTGTGAACACAACAGGATTATACTGTGCCTGCAGTGTTTGCATGGGATACTTTGCATACAGTTGTCAACATCCTTTCACACTGACCTAACACTGTAGTACTGTATAGTGTACTGGTAGTATTTTGACTGTGGTGGACAGTATCCTGGGCTTTAGTGCTATCACTGCTTTACATTTCGATAGTGAGCACAACAGCCTGGTTAGGGGCCAGTTGTGTACATCTGACCATGTTGCATTCTGTTCAGATATGAACTACTTAAACCAGGCTTGTCCAACATTGGTAGTGTATTCCACAACATAGGTGTACATTTGCAAACACTAGCGATGTGCCCTAGTCCATGTCTAATGCTAGTTGGAGAGTGTGTTTGTCCTTCAACACACATTGTAAGTGGAGTTTGCCAAGACATATGTCATGGTTAGTATACTGTGCCTCTGTCTATCTGTGACATGACAGTGATACCCAGGATAAAGCTACCATCTCCCATCCACTCATCAAGATTCCTATTGAGGAAGATTGATAAGTGACTCTATGGGTAGCCTGTACTGGGAGTTCACTCATGGGTGGGGGTGGCTTCTGTGTTATGGATCATGCAGTACAGCTTGTCCTATGTAAGTCAGTGCTGGGGTTCAGGTCTCTCATGTGCATAGCTCACTGCCATTCAGATTGTACAAGGTGCAGCATGTTTATTGATACCAGCAACACAGGCAACACATGGCATCTGTGCAAGCTCTTTGATACTCCTGGTGAGGTACTGTTGGGGACTTTACAGTTGATGGAGGTGTCTGCTGAGGTACATCCCACAGGGTCTATTGTAGTCAATTGTACCGCTGATGAAGGATGACTGCAGAGCCACAATGACCTCCCTTATCTAGATCTGACAACCTTCATGATTAGGTGGGTATATGGTATGTTTCTGTAAACACTACAGCACATGTTTGTCCAATGCAGGATATCTATCACCTTGTGTCCTCAGGTCTCTCATTACATGTTAACTACATAATGGGTTAACACCTATGTGGTAATTGGTGGGCACTTACTGTATATCCACGGGGTTGACTATACACTTTTCTGCAATTAGCTTGCTGACATGGCTATGGCACCAGTTGTCTGTTTCTATGTGGCCCTTTTGTGGGATGCTTGTGTCAGCTGGTGGATCATATGTGGTGAGCAGTTTGTAGTCCTCTGCAAACATGTTCGGACACAGTCCTTCCATGTTTGCCTGTACCTATGGGGCATATATACCAGACGAGGGAAATCCCAGGACCAAGCCTTGTGGGATGCCAGTTATATCTGGTTTGTAGTCTGACATGGCTGCAACATGTCTGACCATGTCTGTTCTGTCCTTGGTCTGGTTTGCAACCCCTCTACTGACATAGGGGTTTATATTTAAGCTGGTGAGCTTATCTATAATGAACACGTAGGGTATTGTATAGAAGCCTTTGCAAGGTCCAGCTACGCTGTGTGGACCACATTGCCCTCATCAATGACCTTAATGACTGTTTCAATTGAGTCAAACATGTTTAGGGGCAGGATCTGCACTTAAGAAAGCCACACTGGGTAGGGTCCGGTGTCAGTAGGTCCCCAATATCTTTATGTCTGTGGTACATGCTGATCCTTTCCATAGCTGTGCAGACTGAGCTTCTCAGGATTCTGGGGTAGTAGTTTTCAGTATCCATTCAGGCAACACCTTTGTTGAGAAGGACCACTGTTGTTGTACACTGCTCTTTGGGTACATATTCTGTGGTAAAGCTGACAGTGAGCAGTAGTGTGATTTGGCATTCCATTCATCTTGGAGTCCATGTTGCACTAAGCCCAGGACACCAGCTCATACCATTGCTGCTGTGTGTTTTGCTTTGTAGATGCTGGCTGTTACCTCAGCATCTGCAATGTCAGGGGGCCAGCAGTCTGCTGGGATAGATATTCTGCATTCGGCGGTTGCACTGCACCTGTCAGGATGTATGTTGGCAATATGTGTGTGTGTTTGTGATATTTGTGTGATTCAGAGCATATCTGTGAATTCACAACATGGTTCCTACCATCAGTTGTGAAAGCCTTGGGATTATCCTTAGTGTCCTGTACAATTTGTATCTTCATAGGTTCATAGGTTCATACTAGGCTATCCACCCTAGGGCATTTGTTAGCCTAGCCAGAGTGTGTGTGGCTTTTGCCACCCCTTGCTATGTGAATATTATGGCCATTTATGATTTGCTTTGCTGTGCCTGTGTCTGGACATGACACAGTGAAGACCCCCAGTGTAACTCTACAATCATCCATCCACTTGGCAAGATTCCTGTTGAAGAGTGTCAGTGAGGGGCTCTGCCTAACATGGAGTGGGATTCTGGTCCAGGGTGTGGGAGCCTCTGGATTATGTATCTGTCCCACCAGCACATCCTATTTCATTATTTGTTGAGGTTGACATCTCTCACTCTCACAGCTCCGATGGCTTTGAGTTTTCTGGGGTGGAGCATGTCCATTACTCCTGTGTTGGGCATGGCCTTCTACAACAGGCATGCAATGCCTCTGTGTAGGCAGTATGTGACTGCATTCAGCTGGGGTGTCTACAGCCAGGCAGCATATGACATATATTTGAGACCCTTTATCCTCTTGGTGAGGTACCTTTGAGGTCTTTCTAACTGCTGCAGGTGTCAGGTAAGGTACATCCCATATGAGGCATTGTACTAGATTATGGGTGTGATAAGAGAACAGTATAGGGGCACAATGACCTCTGTTGACGTAGATGTGAATCCTTTCCTGATACGCTGTCAAATGTAGACAGTCTTCCTAGCCACATTGGCAATGTGGGTGTCACATAACAGGTTACTGTCCACTTGTGTCCCTAGGTCCCTGGTTACTCCTTCCATACATAATGGTTTACCACCTATGTGGTAATTTGTGGTACTTTGTTTGGTATTTGGTGGGACATTCATACTGTCCAGTGTCTTCAGGACGGCTGGGTGGGGTTCCTGTGTGTGAGAGTGTGGTCTGTAGCATGCTACAGACTGTACAGCAGTCTTGCCTACAGTTAGTTGCACATGGGTGGACTCCAATGCCTTGTGCATTGTCAGTTACCTGGACTGGGTGTCTGTGCTGAATATGGATACTCACCCTCCTTTTATGTTTTGTTCCAGGTTTTGGGGCCATGACACATGATATGTGGTATAACCTGGTAGTGCTGGTGTGCTGTCAGGAGGCTTGCAGCAGGTTTTTATCACTGCACAGACATCGATGTTCTCCATACTGGGGATGGCCTTGGCAGCATGCATATTGGGGTTTACACATGTGGCATTGGTCAGCATTACCCTTATGTTTCTTTCCACTTATGTTTTCTAGGGTGGTGGGTCAGTCTTTTCAGCCTTGCCTACAAAAGGCTCTATGGAGGTGGCAAAGGCCTTATCCAATATCCAGACGCCCAGGGGTAACAGGTGCAAGTCATCCCAAGAACAGCTGCGTGGCTTGTCAAGCATGACATCCCAAGCAGACAGACATTGTATCCCCTTGGAATGACACCAGTAAGTGTGCCACTTGCTATGACTGATCATTCCGTGTTTGTACTGTGGCATTATTCTTGGTAAGGGTAGGATGCTGCAAACGGTGAGTGTCATACCGGCCTGGACTACATAATCAGAGAGCTCATCTATGTCTCTTTTCATGTAGTCTAGGGAGGTACATCTCAGGTCATTCACACCAGCATGGACTATGACTGCATCATATTTCTACTTGCTTTGGAGTGACCTACATACTTCTGTTATGTGGCGTATTGTGGCAGCCTACAGGCAGCTTACTGTACCCTTTCCCTTGTTCAGTCTGGTGTGCGGGACAGCAGTGTGTCTGACTATGGAGTCACCTATTACAACTGTATCAGGCATGTTGTTTCTCCTTCTGGCCTGTGACTGTTTGGCACACCAGCTTTGTGTACTATGTGTTGCATGTGCTATGTTTGGAGGTTGTTTGATTGGGTGTCTGCTTTAGAGGCCTCTGTTGGTGTGCTGTGTTTGTAATTTGTGCCTCCGGGAATGTTTTTCTGTGTTTATGTGTTTGGTTTGCAGTTGTGATAGGTCTATGTGGGACTGTGTTTGTGGTGTGTGTGGTTACCTTCTCCTCCTGACTAGTTTTGGAAGTACTGAGTTGAGGGAGCTCAGCCTCCAGTTTGGATAGATGGTTGCATCTCTCACATATATTTGTATTTCTTGGGTGGAGTTGGGGGTTGTCTGTGTACTTGGGGCAGGTGTAACATTGCCTCAGGATTCACAGATTCAACTTGTTGTGGCTGGCCTTAGTGGATTGTATGTGTGGACAGATTTTATTGCCATACTACTGATCAGTGATTACTTCATTGTTTATGTTTGCTCTATCATGTAGTAGCTTCCTCATTCTCTTGCATGGTTTGGTTATGGCTGGTGTCCACCATGCCAGATTCCTGCGTGTATGGCATTGTGTCTTGTTTTAATTTAGGATTGCATAATCCAAGCATTCCTGGCAGTGTTCATGGAATGGCTGTATTACAGGTTCTGAGGTGTGGCCCATATTTTGCACCTGCACAGGACCTTTAATGGATTCCACATCAGTTTGGAGGAGTGCAAATATTGCTTTACACATGTTTTTCACTGTGGTTTTCTGGCCAGGGACTGTGGTCAGGATTTGTATATCCAGTGTGATTACTCTATGGTCTGGTTTTACCAGTGAGCAATACACTTCTCATCTTGCCATCCAGTACCCATGTTGCTGATTATCACATCCAGTATGCTTACCCCTCTTGTGGGAGTGGTACGTTGTTCCTGGGCCTTTTGGTTTATGGATTCTATGAACTTTTGTCCTACACTGTTGGAGCTAGTATAATGCTCCCAGTCTATGTCTGGGTATTTTCAGTCACCCAATATAATGTGGTTTGGAGGACTTGATATATTCATGTATTCCAGCATAGGCCAGGTGCAGTTCCTGGTGTTGGGACAGTAGTCTGTAGCAGGCTATAAACTGGGGGCAGTTTTAGCCACTGTTACTTGACCATGGCTAGTCCATGCTGCTTTTGTTGTGGTACCAACATGGGGTGTGGTTATCCTTGACAATTCTTGCTAGTCACCCTCCTTTTGTAGCTTGTTCCATGTTTTGAGGCTGTACAGCACAGTATGAGGTGTAACCTGGTAGTGTTAGGGTGCTGTTGTGAGCCTTGACTCAGTTTTCTGTTACAGCGCAGATATCAACATTCTCCATACTGGGTGAGTTTAGACTGCATGCATCTTGCTGTTTCGACTTATCCCTTATCTTATTCTTATCCCTTCTGATACCTATGGAGATAGGTTTGTGTTTTGAGCCTTACCTATTCAGGGCACACTGTGGGTAACAACAGCCTTTGCCAGTATCCATACGGCCTGCACTGATAGGTGCACGCCAGTCCTAGCAGGTGGTGCATCATGTCATGCTCAGCATGTCATCCCAGACTGGCACACATTGGATCCCCTTTGACTAACTGCGATACTTCAGTCAATTATTGCACTTGATCATCTCATTGTCATGTTGTGGCATGATGCTTGGTGAGGGTAGGATGTTAGTCAGGGTCCTCAGGTGTGCATATAGTACATGGTGTTACATTACTTAACACATAGCATTCATGCCTCAGGTGGTGCTGCAGGGCTGCCTCTGTTGGATGCGCATATTACACTTCCCTGTACATGTTTGAGAGCAGGTTGTGTCATGTTAGGCATCCCTGTTACTATATGAGTGAGTCAGAGAGGGGTATCATTCCCAGGGTTCCTACTGAGCCAGTGTATGTGCTATGCGTTGCCTCTTTGCCAAGGCCAGGGCATACTGGGCACGCCTCCTTCTGCCTACTGGGGCAGGCTCAGGTTGTTCCTCCAATGAGTCACGCTCTGCCTGTGATGGCCTTGGCAATGGTGGGGGGCTGTTTGGCCTGGCCCTATGCTGGTCCTGCTGCAGCTGTTTTTGCAAGATCATATTATGTAGCATAGCACATACCATGACAATTTGGGTACATGTAGTTGGTGTGTACTGCAAGGCTCCACCAGATGTGTCCAGACACCGGAACCGTGACTTGAGCAGCCCAAACACACGCTCTATTACATTACGTGTTTGTGCGTGTGCCTCATTATGGTGTTCCTGTTCAGGTGTGTGTGCGTTTCTGATGGGTGTCATCAGCCACGGCTCCAGTGCATAACCTGCATCCCCCACTAGGTGTCCATGCGGGATGTCCCCATTGGCAAATGTCTGGTACAGCTGCGTCAAATGCCAGATGTGGGAATCGTGGTAGCTCCCAGGACAGCCAGCACACACATTCATTATTATGCCCTGGGCATCACACACGACCTGGCAGTTGATGGAGGGGAAGCCCTTGTGGTTGATGTATGCCCTACCCCGCTCACTGGCTGGTGCTTTGATGCATATGTGCGTGCAGTCTATTGCACCCACTACCTCAGGGTATTCCGCTATTTGCTGGAAGAGACGCATATTGCTGGCCAATACCTCACGGGCATTGGGGAAATATACATGATCACCGACATGTGCTGACATGGCATCCAGGAACTGGTGCAGTACCCTGGAGGCTGATGCCTGTGATATCCCCATCATATCACCAGTTGGTCTCTGGAAGGTACCTGTTGCTAGTATTCTTAGGCCAACACATACCTTGGTTTCCACTGGGATGGGTTCCCCTCTGTTGATTTTGTGTGTGAGGCGTGGCCTGCACAGCTCCACTATTTGCTGCAGGAGGTCTCTGTCCACTCTATAGCGCTCTACTATCTCCAGCTCATGTAACCCATGGTAGGTGACCCTGGGCCTGTACACTCTTCTCCGTCTCCTCACTGTGGGTTGTCTGGCACCATCTGCATTGTCACCACCCTCAGCAAGTCGCCTGTGTCTCATTATGACAGCTATGGCAGCCCCTAACATTTCTGCTCTGAGTTCAGCTTTTTCAGTTTTCACTTCTGATAACTTAACTCCTGTCTTGCAGTGTCTCTTGAAAGAAACATCCTGCACTGCTGTTTGCAGAGTTTTAAGTGCTGGGCTGGGCTACTATTCTGCCTGTGTAATTGCCTGCGTCTAATTGTTTTCACCTGCTAGCTCCAGCAGTATTCCCTGCTAGCTTCCTACTAAATCTGTTGCTTCCTTTTTCCTCTCTGTTTCCTCAGGGAGGAGCCGTGTGCAAACCAGCAGAAACACGCTCACAGTGGCTTACACGCGAGCACACATACTTACACGGTTCAGAATCTGCTTATTCGGATTAAAATGCGTGCAGGCCCACGCAAACAGTGTTAAACATCTCCCAACATGCTCCCACATGCTCAGTCTGCCTTACACGCACGCACACTGTCTTACTCGCGCTTCATGGCACGCACACGTGCGCATACACATCCAGCAAGAAACTTTGGTGTAGGCAACAGTGTACACCTTCCATTTCTTGACTTTCTCATGCTTATTTAGTGGCACACCTCTTTCCATGATATCAGTCTGACATCTGTCATGTAACTCTGACCTCCAATGAACTGCATTTCTTTCTACCATTCCCCCCTGTGATGTCACCTATCTCCTACTCTGTTCCTCCCCCTTCTGTAACTCTTACACTACTCAGACTGTGCTCATTTGCTATGTGACAGTGGAATTCAGTATCCTAACACTCATTTGCATCAGATTGCCTACTAATGCTTAGTTACATCTCTTAGACTCAGCTTCCCCCCTAGCAACCACTACACGGTGGCCATGTTGGTTTTGGTCTGCTGGTCCCTGCATTGACATTCCATGTATTGCATAAAACCCACATTTGTGGGTTTAAAACCTTTGTTTTTATGTTTTATACAGCATCAGGTTACTTTGCCAATGGCCACATATTTGGCCATTGGCATGCTGTCTGACACATATGCACCCTTTATTTGGAGCTGACATGGCTCCATTGCAGTTTTTGCAGAAACGTACTCAATTGTCAACTGAGTACATTTCTGCAGCTAAAATGGCTCTTACACGGGCTGTTCTGGGCTTCATGGATCGTTAATCATCCTCATTTGCATGCTATTCAACTGCAAGTGAGGTGATTAGCTTATCCACGCCCACTCCGTGTAAGAGCCGTTTTAGCTTGTCTCTTACACGGACTTTGGGCTGTTCCTGGATCGCGAAGGCTGCATGGAGTCTTACACTACTCTTAGACTCCGTGCAAGCCTTCGTGAATCCGGCCCTTTGTCTTTTTGGGTATTGACAAAGTAGTAGGTGACAATTTAACTATTACTCATAAATGCCAAATTCTTACTAATAAAGAACGGATGTGGATTGTTAATTTAGGGGCATTGTTCAAACCTGGATTCAATGATTATTGGTAAACAGATTAATATTTTGATTGTGGGTTATGCTGAATAAGAGTGGAATGTCACCTTTTATTTTTATTGTAAATGTACTTCCTTCAAAAGTATATAATTAGAAAGTAGTGTTGCTGAATGGGTAAATGGTATGCTTTCTTGTATTAGTTGGGCTGGTAGTAATGTTGCTTTAATGATTTGGATATGATTAATGTTTTTTATAAAGTTTTGTTATAAAGTGTTCAGAATAAGTCCAGTGTTCCTGGACATTCACTTTAAAGTTTATGTATTTAAATATGCTTTTTACGCACTGATGATGTCATGCAGCAAAACCTGGTTTGTGGAAGAAGTGGCTGAACCTGTCTGCCATTAAACCTCTTTGCGCACTGCTTTCTGGTATTCTGTGGTTATTTAGCCCTGAGGATTGCTTATTTAAGTGCTGGAATATTGTGTGGATTTATATATATATATATATATATATATATATATATATATATATATATATATATATAAAATTACAGAAGTTTGCACCACTTAGCTTAAAGAAATATTGTCATAAGGAAATATTTTAAATCAGTGTAGATGACACTACAGTGAAACCATTCGACTTAAAGCAAATGTAACAAATGTGTCAAAATAAAAAGCATTATTTTGTGTTTGATTATTTTTAATATTTCAAAGGGGTGTTTTTAGCACTGTATTGAAAGAAATATGTACAGAACTTGACAGGAACACACTCACTTCAAAGTACTCATAAGCACTTCCCATACAAATTCATCTGAAGTATGGATCAGCACTACTCATAATATCCTTTCCAAGTAAACAAGCACTTCCTATATGGGGACTCCCATTTCATGCATAAGCACTTCCAGTGCACAGGTTTTACTTCAACAAAGATTTAATAACAATATCAAATTGTTAAAAGAAATGAGATGGCATGTAAAATGATGTATAGATTTATTTTGTATTTTTTCTTTTGTCTCTCGCGACCCGCTTTTTTTCCTTCTGTTTTTATTATTTTAATGATGCATTTCTTTCTCCTTTATTTTATTTTTCTCCATTTATTTAAATTTTTTTACCACTTGAAATCACTCAGGAGTGGACCAGGCATGTACCGCTCAGGTTAGGGAATGCTCATTCTCTGCTCTTTCCGGAATGTCCCCACAGGGTGGGGGTAGTGGCACTGGTCCTGCAAGGACCCTCGCATGTAGCAACCTGGCAGGCCTCACCAAAAGTGGGCTTTGTAACTTCATAGAGGATGTACTGGAGCAAGTGATGGACATCAGGATTCAGCATGTTGAAACATCTCTTCAGCATGTTGAAGACACCACATCAGCACAGGCCCCTACTTCCTACACATAGGGTCCGCCACTGCTCCAAGATCTGGAAGTGAAAGTGTTTGAGCTCCTTGTGTACTGGAAACTCCTACACCATCTCTTCTTCAGACATTCTTCCCTTATCATTTGTCCATTACCCTCTTACCTTTTTCCCACCCACACTACCTTCTCATATAAAAAAAATGAAAAAATAAGGGAGTCTATCCCCTGACAAAAATAAAAATTGTGCCCATCCTCTCCCACCTCCTCCATTACAAACCCTCTTGATGTTTTATTTGTGTATTTCCCTCTTTGTTTATCTCCCCTTTTTCAGTCATTCCTATCTCCCAATTTTTATTCTTTAATAAAACCATCAGGGTGTGCACAAAAGGATACTCCTATATAAAACATTTTTTTTAAATTTCAAGTAAATCCACTGCATACTCCACTGCTTGCCTTATGCCTTTCAAGTGTAACTGCTCTTAGCTATGCTCACCCACAATATTCAAAAACAAACAAAGTAATAAGAAGCCTCATGTTTTTTATGCATTAACTCACAAGTTCCTAATGCTGAACTGTACATAGTTTATGCTTTTAACTGACAAATACTGGGCCATGGTATGTCTAAACAGACAGAAACAGGGCAAAATCCCTTAGTGAAATCACAATTAAGCACTTTCATCCTTAGCTCAGTCAGGACTGCATCAGAACTGACAAGAAACTTGCAATCCACCATTAAATAATATTCAAAAAGTCATGTGATCAAAGTCAGGTGACATCACGCTAGCAAATAAATGTCAAAAATAAATAAATAAATAAATGAACTGAATGCTGAAAAATATGTAAAAATGTTTAATAGTGTGCATTTTGTCGTACAAGATTAAACATTGTAATTTTGCAGCTCTTAGCTTCAGTATGCTGGATATCGATATTTTGTCATTAAGTCCTGGGGGGGAACTAGCATCTAAGTTTAGCCACCAAATTAGTTCCCCTGCACTTGATCCTGGTTTCTCAGGGACTACCTATGGTATTAATGGGGACATTGTCCAATACAAAAAGCTTAAACCTTAAGGTCTTACATATAAACGAATGCTTGTAAAATGTGCTTATATCTTTTTTTAATCATGTCATGCATGTGCTTGTAAATTCACCTCTTTAGTGTTCTTTCAGTTTTTCCAGTACAAAAAGAGGGGCATGACAAAGAGCTGGCCACATATATAAGATCATTACTTCCACAATTAAAACATTTACTAAATGTGCAGGTTTTGTTAAGGATAGCAATTTTTGCTACCTTTCAAAATAAACTTGCACTGGTTGCAAAACCCACACTTGTATGTTTCCTGCTTCTTGTTAGTTGTGGTGATACTTTGCAGCCCTCTTTCAAACCTCTCTTTAAAGTTTTTTCCTCTTTTGTATATCATAAGTAGTCAATTACCCAAATGCCCTGCCACTTCTGGAAAGTGGGAAAATATGTTCCATTTTTTGTTCAAAACATTTTTTATTCCTCCAGATTCATTGTTGTAGTTTAATGTCATTCCACAGTTTGTGCCCTCAGTCTTCTTAGGGACAGCACTTTCCTTCCCTACTCCCAAAATTGGTATGTATTTTGTGCCCCAAGAATTTGTTATTTCATCTTAGATGTTTTTTAAATGTTTGTAGGGTAAACATGGTCTAAAAACATACCGTATAGGTTATGGCTTCCTTTGATAAAGATTTCATAATCAGAAACCATATGTCTCAGTCTAACATAAGTCATACGTGCCAGGCTAACATAAGTCATATACTACTGGCCCGTCATTAAACTTTTTTTTTTGGAAGTGTGGGTGGTTGCTGTTGTAATGAAGATACAAGTTGAAGAAAATTGACTTACAGTACACGTTTGAACAAAATTTTCTTTCCAGCCTGTTTTTTCTTAGTGAGATATCTAAGAAGTTAACTTCATCAGGAGAAACATGGTGTGTGAATGACAAAAAGGGAAAAGTTGATTGGATGCATTTTAAAAATTCATTTAACTTGTCCATCATGTCAGACCACAATTTGTATATGACATCCAGAAACCTGGAACAACTAAGTCAACAATCAGAAAATGTTGAGCTAAAGACGCAGTTCTTTTCCCAAGTCCTCAAAACCATGTTGAAATAGATGGAGGCACATGCCTCTCCCATGGCCACCCCCTGAATTTGTTTGTAGAATTATCCTTTGAACAACAAATAGTTGTTGTCCAACATGATTTCCATGAAGTAATGCATTTGCCTGCTATTTTTGTTGGATAGGAAGTTGCAGTGTGTTATGGCCTCTTCAAATAACTCTAGACATTCATAGTGTGGTATGGACAAAAATAAGTCAGCATCTATAGTGATGAAACTCAAATACTCCCTGTCCCATTTTTGATTGATACCACTTAAGAAATCCAAAGAATCTCTTAACAAATAAGTATGTTTTGTGATGACGTGTTTCAACTTTCCGTCAATAAATACAATCAGGGATATGTTTTTAAATCCACAGCTGCCCCAATGGGCCTCATGGGAGGTTCTGAAATAGACATATGTGTTTTTGGTATACAAAATATTGAGGACACTGCAGGTTTGTCAACATGTAAAAATTCTTACAGTTCTTTAACAATAATCTTTTGTGAAAGAAGATCCAGGTGAAAAAGGTTAATTTTTTTGTATGCAATATTAATCTCATTCCTGGAAACTTGCATGCATTTGTCAGAGTCAACCAGAACATTATACATATAAACTGAATAGTCTTGGTTGTTCATTATTACTAACCCTCCACCTTTGTCAGGCTTCATAAGTGTAATGGATCAGTCGTTGACTAATTTGTATAATAAGTCAATTTCATCCAGTGTCAGGTTTTTATATCCATATTGTTTCCATTTTAGGAAATCCTTGATGTCTCCGTCACCTGATTTTTCATATATTTGCATAGCTGGGTGGATGTGGTAAGGTAAACAGACTCTTGTTTCTCACTGCAGAAGTGTCTCTTACTCTGGCTGCATCCTTAAAGGTAATTGCCAAGTTCAGTTTTCTTGTGTACAGTTTTAAATCGATGAGCACATCTGCTGGAGTAATGATTGAGGAAGACACAACCCAAAATCCTTTCTTTAACATTTGAAAACGTGTTTGCTCTATGACAAAATTTAGTAATTAAAATATTATATCTGTCATATCTATGCAAAATGTCATCACATGAAATCTCAAAATTACCAGTAGATGCAGTAGCAGTAGAGTTTATTTCCCCCTTGTCCTGCCACTGCCACAGCTTTTTTGTATCATCTGTTGTCCCCTTCTCTCCCCTGTTGGCCTTCTATTGTCCTCTTCTCTCCCCTGATGGTCTTCTGTTGTCCCCTTCTCTCCCCAGTTGATCTCCTGTTTTCCCCTTCTCTCCTCTGTTGGTCTTCTTTTGTCCCCTGCTCTCCCCTGATGGACTTCTGTTGCCCCTGTTTCTCCCCTGTTGGCCTTCTGTTGTCCCTGTCTCTCCTCTGTTGGCCTTCTGTTGTCTCCTTCCATCCACTGTTGGTCTGCTGTTGCCCCCTTCCCTCCCCTGTTGGTTTTCTGTTGTCTCTTTCTCTCCCCTGATGGTCTTCTGTTGTCCCAGTCTCTCTCCTGTTGGTATTCTGTTGTCCCCTTCTCTCCCATGTTGCTTGCTCCTGATGGTGCACAAGTTGTTCTGATCATTTAGTAGTGATGGGTCTAAAGGGTCAATCTGAAGGTCAAAATAATCACTGTCAGTTGGAAATGGTTGAAAATGTTTATAAGTGGGATTTGTTATGTTTGAATCAAACATTCCATAATTTTTATTGTTGTTCTTTGTTTTACTTTTGAATGGAAGTAGATAAACCTGCTTAGCTTTGTACTCGCTCATGTCTCTCTCTCTCTTTTGCTACAGAAGTCACACTTTTGTGCAGGGACAGCCTGGATACATCTCCTGTCTGTCCTTACTACAGCACCATTATCTCTTTAGATCATGTATGACCTTAGTTCAGTGGAATTTGCTACTGTTGCGCTTTGTTATCTCTCATCTTCTTTTTCCTTCCAACTTGAGGCAAACTGCTTGCCCTGGTTCCATAGCAGGTAGAGGTTGGTATAATAACTTCTGTCATAAAAGTACACGTGGGTCTAACTTTTTGGTCATTTTTTTCACTGTTACAGACAGAACAGCTTTTGGCTGTAGAGTTGATTCTCAAATAGGAGCATTTGTTTGGATTTGTCTGCCTAACACTGGTTTCATTGTATTCTCACCAGCTTCAATGATTGTAGTTGCTCTGTAAGACATTAAGACACTATGTGGATCTGGTTGATTGCTAATTTTCTTAGCTGTTTGTACTGTTTTCTCTGCTGTAGCATTTAACTGAAAGGAGCCAGAATATGACATAATAGGATAAAAAAATAACATCTTTAATGACACCTTCACATTCCATAGATAAAATCTGAGTTTCACTGTTGCTGATTCACTCTGTGGTTATTCTAACAGTGTGTTATATTAAATGCTAACTAGTAATCATGGCTAGCTAGATTATTTAAATGCCTACTGAGTAGCAGAGGGAAATAGTTCCTTTATGTTCTTAAAAATAAGTGGGGATTTTCTATCATGGCCCTTTAAGCAATGGAAGTTCTCTTCTCTGAGTTAGCTCATGCTCTATACAGATCTAACACATTGTCACCAATTTTACAATCCACAAATTCATCCTTGGCAACTTCATAGACTTTTTTGCTGTCTCTCTGCACTAGATCACCCTTGAAGACCCTTGTAAAAATTGTTTGTGGAGTTCCGCTCTCTGTGAAGTTTGTAAAAGAACACAATTCTTGCACAACAAAATACCTTTGTGTTCTGATAATTCTGTTCTTACTACACAGAACGTTTTTCAGCAGTTACTTTGTGTCGACTTGTTAGGCTACTTTTGATATATTGATACAGCTGATGATTATTTGCAGCTCATTGTCTTATTTGGTAGCGTATTTGAGAATGTCCATTCTTATAGTCACAGTTTTGTTATGCATGGTGCTTTGCACATTGGTAGTTACATCTTATTTAGTGCCGGACCCAATCGGATCAGTCACTGGGTTTCGCAGTAAGGTAGCATCCAGTACTAATTGCTTTGCTGGCACTTGAAAAGCTTTTTCAGTAAAACAGCTAAGTCACATTCATAGTCTTTGACATCTTAATTGCACTGTATTCATGCCCTATAACTTAATGAGAGGAAATGTTTTATTTTATTGTCTATATGCAGTTAGAAAGAGTCTGGTCTCAGTGAATACACTGAGAATTGTTTATATGCACATACTCCTGTTATGCATTCATTTTTGATTTGGGAATGTCTTTTCTGTGCTTCGCTCAGTATTCTACAACAGAAAGCTAATGACTTGATTTTGATGGTGAACAAATTTTGGGACCTGCTTGACAGATACCCAAAATGTATGGCTGAAAAATGGGCGGAATATTCTCTTTTCTCAGTGGTATGGCGATTTCACAGTTAGTATATATAAGTTTTGGGGTGCAGGGGGAGCTTGCACCACTGCAAAAATTAACTTTAAAGGAGAACAGATTCACTCCTGGGTTTTCAGTCTTTTTTTTTTTTTTTTTTGGTTTGTTGGCGCTTGGCAGTTTGAGTGCTGGCATTTCAATAGAGATCTGAATTTGACCCCACCCAGTTGCATTAAGGCAACCAGGAAAACATAGCTGCTAGCATGAATACTGAGTGCAGTAGATTTAGTGCCATTGCATTATACAAGTATTGAGCAGACATTAGCATGACTATATCCCGTGTGAAAACTGCTATTGGTACTCTCACTGTTCTCTCTGCATCTTTTTTTCAATAGGTTTGTCATATGAAGTTACAGTCCACGCACAAATTTGCACAAAAACATTAATCATTCCAACTATTTCTTGAGTTTCATTGCATTTGTAGGATTCTGCAACTCAGCTACAGTTTTGACTGTGCTTGTACCTGGACTGGACAGCTGCATCACCAGCAATACAATGTGCAAAATACTGAATCTCAGTTTTGTCAAAGCTACACATCCCTTTATTTAGTCTGAGTCCTGATTTTTTTAATAGTCTGAAGTACAGCCTCCAGCCTCTCAGCATGTATTTGCATATTAGGCCAAAAAGTATAATGTCATCCATTATGATCACAACACCCTCATGCATTATTAACAAGGTACTCATTTCATGCTGGAAAATTTTAGGCACAGATGTGATCCCAAGTGAAACAGAATTTTCCCAATTTTCCAACTGGAGTGGTAAGTGTTGTCAGCTTTCTGCTGCATAGTTTTAGAGGTATTTGGCAAGGATGCCCCTACTAACTTTGGAGTTATGTCTTCCAAAGATAAATATGTCTGTTTTTACTGAATTTAGACTAAGTCAGTATGAGTTTTCAGTCTGTAGGTTCTGTATTCTTTCCTATATTACCAAGTGCCTGCAGTCTCTATGAGTCAGCTTGTACTTTGGAGAGAATAGGGAACGCTACTCTCCTGGGTATCATAGGAATGGTTAGCTTTAGCTTTATTTGAGTGTCTTACAATCAAGAATTCTAACATCACCTATTTGGATTTAAATTCTTAATAAAAAGAAATAGAAAACAAAGGATTCCACCAGCACCAAATTATTCCATATGCAGTTCATTAACTCTAGCTACCAAACCCAGTTCACATGCCACAGTTCTACTCAATGGATTATTTACATATCAAACCACAGTACATTGACTATTTGCATGTTTTGCACTGCAAAGAATTTCCCCTTCCACCCAAGCATCCCACTAAGTCTTCTTATTTTCTTTCAGCTCCAGGCATCTCCAGACATTATTTTTTTACACTGGCTAAACAGCAAAAGCACTGCTTAGTGAGTGTAAAATAATAGCTCGAGTGACTTCTCTCATTCTCATACACCCATACACTCTCACACACAGTGTAAAATAATGACTGCCTCAGTAACAATTGTAAACATCACTGGAGTTTCCAAAGACTTTACCATTTTTCTACTCAGTTTGGCTGTTTCAACACAGAGCCCACAAATGAAATCTCTGTTGTACGTATCTTCATTTTATTTCTTGTTACTGCTTCTTTTCTACGATGCCTACGGCATCGGCCCTCAGAACACCCCGGAGCAGGCATTATTTCCACAATAGCACACACCCTGTTGAGCATTATTGCTTGCTTAGAAGACTGTTCACTTACATTCTGCATTTATGGGATTATTTTGCCTACTTGAATTTACCCATTTGTACTTTGCTAAATACAAGAATTTATTTGCAACCAAACTATTATCTTTTCACAACCAGGCACTTCCATTTTGCATTAGTCTCTTGCAGAATTTTTGTCAACATTACCCAGAATAAAGTTCCTCCTGAGCTGAACATTAACCTGTTACATATTACTGCAATGAGTATTCTGGAACTCTGCCACAGAGAGAAGGAGCAGCTAACTGGTGCCCCAGTGACACTGATTTAGTTAGCGGGACTGGATGCTGGAGGAACCTGTGTAGGGATTTGGCAGTTTGCAAGCAGGGTTAATACAGCCACCATAATGGGAAGAAGCAGGTAAGAGCTCCATCACAGGAATACCATGGTGCAAACAGCCAGGTGCTGCAACTCCAAGCCCCAGGTTGGTGGATGTCTAACATGAGCCACAAAGATCATCAATGGAGCACCTAAGTATGCTTTCTGGAGTATACTTTCATGAAATCATGAACCCCTGTAATTGCCCTGGTGTAGCACACAAAACACTTCTCCTGTCAGCCAACAGTGGGTGAAGCTAAAGATTGCATAGTATGAGCATTCTGTGAACTCTGAGTCTCTGAAAGGTACTTCAGCCATCCATCTGTGTCTATTTGGGTGTGTGTGTGCGTGTGCGTGTGTGTGTGTGTGTGTGTGTGTGTGTGTGTGTGTGTGTGTGTGTATGTATTTGTACGAGTCTACTTCAAAGTATCGAATTGCCACTTCACTTAATCCCACATCATCAAGATGATATTGCCGAAACTGCAGAACATCAAACATCCAGAACATCAGAAACTATCCATGGGAAAAGAACCACTTGGCCACCATCATGAACTTTGCTGTTTTCCCACTGTAGCACGATCTCAGAGTTGGTATATTTAGTTCAGGCGAGGTGACAGGAGGCCATGTCCCCACATCAGTGGGTTTGATTTACTTTGTTTTTTTCTGTATTGTATTCGTGGTTGTTTTCCCGGGGTTAGTTTTCGATGTTCTGCAGTTTTGTTATCTTGATGATGTGGGATTCGATGAAGTGGTAATTTGATAGTTTGAAGTAGACCCGTTTACACACACACACACACACACACACACACACACACACACACACACACACACACACACACACACACACACACACACACACACACACACACACACACACACACACACACACACACACACACACACATGCACACGTATATTTTTAGTGCTGGCCTGGTAACCAAAAATAATATTAAGAAATATGTAACTGCAAAATGTAAGGAAGTGTATCTATTGGATACTTAAAGCTGGCCATGGTTTATTAGAAGCCTAACTGAATTAAAATAACTTTTTCAGGTTATATTATGATATACTGGTTGTGCTGGAGAATTTTTATGCTTTGTGTTAATACCTTCCTTTCCATTCTTCCTTATAATAGACATGGCTTGCCCACCAGATTCTGCCAAATCCAGCTAATGTCAGTTGAACAGCTCCCCTCCCATCACATCCAAAAAGGAATAGAAGTCACAAAATGTAACTCTCTCCTGAAAAACTATCTGATGATCAAAATCTGACTTCCCATCAATGCTGTTGATACAGTAACTGAATGGAAACCAGAAAGATGCACCAGATGATGAGGCTGACATTTTGGGCTCTTAAGACATTATAATTATATAAAGAAAAATAACAGAAAGGCTAATTTTATTATAGTCATGCAAGTCTTTATCAACTGTCTTTTTTTTGTCAGTTCTGGATGAAATTAGAAATGGGACTGCTTAATTGCTGTACAGCTCCTTCCTGTCATCAAGATGGAAGAAACTGAACTTTCCTTCCCCTTTTTTGGTCTGCAGTGACTTTAGGAAAACAAATAAAAGCAAATATATATATATCTTCTTGTGTGTATATGTGTCTCCCTCTCTCTTTCTGTCTATGGCTTGATTGTTATGCTGTGAATGCATCCTCTGTGTTCATCCTGTTAGTCTGCTTGTTTGTCGTGGTTGCTTGACAGGCCACCCAGCAGTTTGTTGATTTAACCTTCATTTTCTTGGGTTTCATACATTTCCTGTCTGTAACAATTAGCTTCTTTCTCCAGTATGGGAATAAATGGAAAGAAAAGCAAGATACTGTTTTCCATCACTACTGCAGAGCAATACCCCCAGAATATCTTCAGAAATTAAATGCAGGCTGATAGTCACATGGCATAGAACACCGCTCCATTTTCTGTTAGATGAAAATGAGTTTTCTTCTAAATGGCCATACAACAGCAGTGACTTTTAGGATGATACGTACATCAAACAATTAGATGCTGTGGCCTGGCCCTTTTGCATGTATAAATGTGTGCCACCAAGCAGCAGTCCCTCAGACCTACACTGTGGTCAGAATTCTGATGTCCTGCTAGCTCTTCTTATCAGCATATTGGGGATAGCAATAATTTCATATCTTCTTAATCCCATTAATGTAACCAGCCTGATGGTTTTAGTGCATTCCTTGTTTTTTTATTTTTAACTAGAGTTTATATTTTTAAGAACCCTCCCCCAGCATATACAAACTAAGGAATCAATTTGCCAAAGGAAATGTAGACTTATCATGGTTTTGAAAATATTACTTTTTTACTATATCCTTATTCCTTTTATTCACTAATAAATTACAACATATTACTTATGGTTTGCAAAAATAAATAAAACAATATCAGAGATGATATCATAATAGCTAAAGTTTTTAAAAGTTTGAACCTGCTAATACTTAGAGTCTAGGACTCTTCTCCAAAGCCCATTTGCTCCTCTTACTTTTGAACAATCCTCAGTTGTATACTGAGGGAGGTCCTAGCTTTACCACATCACAGGACTCAGGATTACTTTGTACTATCCATCCGTCGCATATGCCCAAAAGGTGACCATGCAATTAACTAAAACGCAGGCTGATTCACCAGTCTGTATTAGCTCTTCAGCATGTGTATGAAATTTTCTGTTTCTGTGTATTCAAGAGACCCTTGCTGTATTTCCCTGACCTTTATTATGGGCTTTACACGCACTGATCTAGGACCCCGACACACAAGAGGTGCACCTTTACCACAAAGGCTCCATTCTATCCTGCCCCTGCTGATCCTCTGACACACATGCTGCTCTTAGGTTCATAGGTTCATAGGTAAGTACTAGGCTATCTGCCCAAGGGCATTTATAAGCCTAGCCAGAATGTGTTGGCTTTTGCCACCCCCTTAGATTAGTTCCCTGTGCCTCTGTCCAGCAGAACCATTAGTTCTCTGTGCCACTGTCTAGCAGAGCCACTGCAGTGATCCCCGGGGTAAATTTTCTTCAAATAGAAGTTGCCAGTGCCACAGATGGAGGCCTTGCCTTTTGACAGAAGCCTAACCTAGAGTAATTACTTTTATAAATGTGTACATTTACAACGTTTTTTTATTATATTGTATAACCACATTGTAGTGCAAAACAGGATTATTTCAAAATCTAATTAAATATTCTGACTTTGATTTAAGCAGCAGAATGTTCTTCTAAGAGTAGTAGGATTTCATTTTTAAATAAGAATACTTTTCTTAATGGCAAAGACAGAAAAGGAAATACAAATACTTTAAAATGCTTTTTATTACTAACCTCCCATTCACATTATTCTGCTTGTGACAGGGTTTCTACGCCATTCAATGAAACCAATACAGCGAATTTATCACAGCTATTATTATTATTATTCCAGCATTAATTTAACTATTTACAATAACACAATTCTCAGTCACCTTGCTGCTATATTTTAGAACGTATCTCCACAGGTACTCCACTACCAGACTTCACGTGCATATAAAAATGAGACAGTCTAGGGTATGGGATATGGCTGAAAATAGTCTGCTGGTTCACCCCATCCGTCCAGTTAGCAAATGAATGCTGCATAAATGAATACATACATGCATATAATTACTTGACTTTTCAAAGTCCATCAATGTGTATAATTTATGGATGTAAGGTAGTCTGTTTTATATTGCTGTGTAGTCTCTCTTATTATCTATGGGCCAGATTCAGGAAGGCTTACACGGAGTTCAAGAGTAGTGTAAGCCTCCGTGTAAGCCTCCTGATTCAGGAACAGCCCAAATCTCCGTGTAAGAGACAGCTAACACGTCTCTTACATGGACTGGGCGTGGAAATGCTCAATACCTCATTTGCAGCTCAAAGATATGCAAATGAGGTATCTGAGCGATCCATCACAGAAACCAGTCCGTGTAACGGACGTGTTAGCTGCAGAAATGTACTCAGCTGACAACTGAGTACATTTCTGCAAAATTAAAAACAGAGCTATGTCAGCTCCAAATAAAGGGTGCATATGTTGCATTAAGCATGCCAATGGCCAAATATGTGGCCATTGGCATGAAAAACTGTTGCAAAAATAAGTTATATAACTTTTTTTTTTTCACGGGATTTTTGGATTTAACTGCAGCACACACCCGCGCAAACGGGGTGCGCTACCTAAAACTGAAAACCGAAGCTTATAAGCCCACAATTGTGGGATTTATGTATTACATTGAATGTCAATGGAGGGACTTGCAGACCAAAAACAATATGGCCTCCGTTTAGTGGTTGTCAAGGGGGGGGAAGCTCCGTGTAAGACATGTAACTAGTCATTACTAGGCAATCCTATGTAAATGAGGGTTACAATACTGAATCACACTGTCACATAGGTAATGAGCACTGTCTGAGTAGTGTAAGAGTTAGAGACGGGGGAGGAACAGAGTAAGAGGTAGGTGACATCATGGGGGGGGATGATAGCAATAAATGTACCAGATTGGAGGGCAATGTAAGGTAACAGATGACAGACAGACATCAGGGAGGGAGGTGTGTCCCAACAGAACACTAGAAAAGTCAAGAAATTGAGGGTATACGCTATCCCTACACTCAAAGTTTCTTGAAATACGTGCATGCACGCGTGTGCGCACATGTAAGGCAGGTTCAACATGTGGGAGCGTGTTGCGGGCGTGCACGTGTGTAAGGCAGTGTGCGCGCGTTTTAGCATGAATCAGCCTAGTTCACACCGTGTAAGGATGTGTGCACGCATGTAACACCGTGTAGGGATGTGTGCACGTGTTTAAGTGACTGTGAGCGTGTTTAAGCTGGTGTGCACATTGCTCCCCCTCAGGAAACAGAAAGGAAACAGGAAACAACTAAAATCCAGGGAAACTGCCAGAAGATACTACTGGAGTTAATTGGTGGAAACAATTAGAAGCAGGCAATTACACAGGCAGACTAGAAGCCCAACCCAGCACTTAAAACACTGCAAAGAGCAGTGCAGGCTGTTTCTCACAACAGATACTGCCAGAAACTAAGCTATCAGAATTGAAAACTGAAAAAAGCTGAACTCAGAGCAGAAATGCTAGGGGCTGCCATAGCTATTATAATCAGGCATAGGCGAATTGCTGAGGGTGGTGACAATGCAGATGCTGACAGACAACCCAGAGTGAGGAGAAGGAGAAGAGTATACAGGCCCAGGGTCACCTACCATGAGTTACATGAGCTGGAGATAGTAGAGCGCTATAGAGTGGACAGAGAGCTCCTGTAGCAGATTGTTGAGCTGTGCAGGCCACGCCTCACACACAGAACCAACAGAGGGGAACCCATCCCAGTGGAAACCAAGGCATGTGTTGGCCTAAGAATACTAGCAACAGGTACCTTCCAGAGACCAACTGGCGATATGATGGGGATATCACAGGCATCAGCCTCCAGGGTACTACACCAGTTCCTGGATGCCATGTCAGCACATGTCGGTGATCATGTATATTTCCCCAATGCCCGTGAGGTATTGGCCAGCAATATGCGTCTCTTCCAGCAAATAGCGGAATACCCTGAGGTACTGGGTGCTATAGACTGCACGCACATACGCATCAAAGCACAAGCAGGAGAGCGGGGTAAAGCCTACATTAACCGCAAGGGATACCCCTCCATCAACTGCCAGGTCGTGTGTGATGCCCAGGGCATAACAATGAATGTGTGTGCTGGCTGCCCTGGGAGCTACCACGATTCCCATATCTGGCATCTGACGCAGCTGTACCAATCATTTGCCAATGGGGACTTCCCACACGGACACCTAGTGGGGGATGCAGGTTATGCACTTGAGCCGTGGCTGATGACACCCATCAGAAATGCACACACACCTGAACAGGAACACCATAATGAGGCACACGCACAAACACGTAATATCATAGAGCGTGTGTTTGGGCTCCTCAAGTCACGGTTCCGGTGTCTGGACACATCTGGTGGAGCCTTGCAGTACACACCAACTACATGTACCCAAATGATCATGATATGTGCTATGCTACATAATATGATCCTGCGGAAACAGCTGCAGCAGGACCAGCACAGGGCTGGGCCAAACATCCCCCCACCATTGCCAAGGCCACCACAGGCAGGGGGTGACTCGGAGGAGGAACAACCTGACCGTGTCCCAGTAGGCAGAAGGAGGCGTGCCCAGTATGCCCTGGCCTTGGCAAAGAGGCAACGCATAGCACATACGCTTGGTCAGTAGGAACACTGGGACTGATACCGCTCTGACTCACTCATACAGTAACAGGGATGCCTAACATGACACAACCTGCTGCCAAACATGTACAGGGAGTGTAGTATGTGTATCCGACAGAGGTGGCCCTGCAGCACCACCTGAGGCATGAATGCCATGTGTTAAGTAATGTAATATCATGTACCACATGCACACCTGAGGACCCCAACTAACATCCACCCTCAAGAATCATAAACCACAAAAACACAAACCCACCTCATGGGTACCACAAGGGATAGGAACCTATATGTAATGCTACCCAATGCCAGAAGTATAAACATCAAGATGTGTGCAGTGTAAACACACACAGTATAGAGAATGTAGATATCAGTGCTGTAATAGAAAACAGGGTCAAAGCCCACATCAGCACCCTGACACTACCAGGTCACACGTCATACAGTGATGTACATGTGCAAAAACATGGAACAAGATACAAAATGAGGGTGACTAGCAATAAATAGCATGGATAACCACACACCCATGTTTGTACCACAACAAGAAGCAACATGGAATAGCCATGGTCAAAAACCAATGGCTAAAACCCACTACTACTATATAGCTTGCTGCAGACCACTGTCCTAATAGCAGGAACTGCCCCAGGCCTATGTGCATAGGTTCATAGGTTCATACTAGGCTATCTGCCCTAGGGCATTAATAAGCCTAGCCCAGAGTTTTGTGGCTTCTGCCACCCCTTCAAGTTGATGGATAATATGCCCATTATTTTGCTGTGCCTCTGTCAAGCAGTGATACTGAGGTTATCCCTGGGTTATACCTGCAATCTCCCATCCATTGGTCAAGATCTCACTTGAACGAAGCCAGTGAGGTGCTCAGCCTCACATGTACCAGGATGTTGTTCCACAGCATAGGGACTCTCTGGGTGATGAATCTGTCCCTCCAGCACATCCTATTAATATCTGTGTTGAGGTTTAGGTCTCCTGCCCTTGTAGTTCTGATGGATGTAGAGGTCTTGAGGTGAAGCATGTTCAATAATTCTGGGTTGGACATAGCCTTATATGTCAGGCACAGGTCACCTCTGAGCAGACGTTAAGTGACTGAATACAGCTGGAATCCCTTCAGTCGGGCAGCATAAGAAATATGTTTGAGACCCTTTCACCTCCTGTTGAGGAATTTGTGGGCCCATCCAATTGCAGGTGTTGGGTCAGATACATTCTGAATGGGGCATTGTATGCAATCATTGGTCTGATGAGTGATGAGTACAGGGGAACAATGACCTTCCTTGATCTAGATGTGAATCCCTGCATGATGAGGTGGCCAATGTAGAAGGCCTTCCAAACTACCCTGGCAATGTGAGTGTCAAACAAAAGGTTACTGTCAACCTGGGTGCCCAGGTCCCTGATAACCTCCTCTGTGCTTAGAGGATTGCCACCTAGATGAGAAGTAGTGGTAACCTTGTTCTTCCTGAAGGGTATGGCTATGCATTGTTTAGTGTTTAATGTACGGTCATGGCTGTGGCACCAGTTATCCGTGTCTATGAGACCCTTCTGAAGGATGTCTGTGTCAGATGGGTTTCCAACTATGCTTCCCAGTTTGCAGTCATCGTCAAACTCTGTCAGCCATAATCCTCCTGTGTTTGCTCGTACTTCTGAAAAGTAGATTCTGAACAAATGTGGGCCCAGGACTGAGCCCTGTGGGACACCACCTGTGACAGCTCTGGAGTGTGACATGGCACCAGCAACTTTGACCCTGTGTGTTCCGTCACTTAGCTAGTTTGCAACCCATGCTGTGATGTATGGGTTCACAATTAAGCTGGTGATGTTTTCAATGATACCTGAGTGGGGTATTGTGTCGAAAGCCTTTGCCAGGTCAAGGTAGGCTGTGTGGACTGCCTTGCCCATGTCAATGGCCTGGGTGACTGTTTTGAAAAAGTCAACCAAGTTTAAAAGGCATGATCTGCCCTTGACAAAGCCAAACTGGATTGTATCCAATGTCTGCAAGTCCCCTATGTCTTCATTTATAATTCCCATTATGATCCTCTCCATAGCTTAGCAGAACAGGCTTGTCAAGCTGATGGGATGGTAGTTTCCGGGGTTGGTGGAGGCACCTCCTTTGTGAAGTGGGTCCACCATTGCCGTATGCCACTCCTTGGGCACATATCCTTTGGTGAGGCTAAGATTAAACAGCTGCCCTAACTGCGGGTGTAATTACTCATTGAGTTCATGGAGCACACAACTGGGGACACCATCTGGTCCCATGGATAAAGTGTTTTCTGCCTTGGATAGAGCAGTTCCCACCCCAGCATTGGAGATGTTTGGGGGGCTACAATCCTCTGGTGTAGATACCCCTCCAGTTGGGAGGAGGGGGGGGGAATCTGCAATGAACCTGTCAGCCAGTATGTTGGCAATGTCTGTAGGTGCAGTGATATCTACATCATTCCAAACTAATTCTGAGCATATCTGGGAGTTTCCTTCCAGGTTTCAAACATAGGCAAAAAAGGCTTCATGATTGTCCCTTGAGTCCTGAGTGGGTTTACTCTCAAAACTTGCCTCAGATGATTGTATGGGGGAACCCAGTGTTCTACTCACAATGAGCAGGGGTGTCTTCCCTCCTACGGATTATGCTCTATCTTGTAGTAGCTCCTTCCTTGTGTTGTAGAGCTTGTTTATGGCTAGGGTCCACCAGACTGGATGCTTGCCTGTGGTACAAAGAGTCTTTGTTTTGTTTGGGATTGCCTGATCCATGCAGTCCTGGAGGTGCTGGTAGAAGGCATTTGTAAGTGATACAGTGGCTTGGGTAATGGTGTCCGCTGGCTTGGGGACCTTGAAAGAGACCACACCAGTCCTTAGAAATGTGAAGTCGGCATTTGAGAAGGTCTTCACTGTTTGTTTTCCATCTGGGGTGTGGGTGGGATGTGGACTCCCACTGAGAGTAGTCCATGATCTGATCTCACCAATGATGGGTATACTGCTGGTGTTGAACAGTGTGACCCCATGTTCGTGATGATGAGTTCTAGTATGTTGCCTCCACTTGAGGGGATTGGGACCAGTTGTTCCATGGCATTTCAGTGTATGAACTCATGGAACCTTTGTGTTAGAGTGTTGTGGCATGATTAGTGATCCCAGTCTATATGTGGATAGTTGGAATCACCCAGTAGGATGGTGTTTGGAGATACATTTATCCCCTTCAGTGTTTGCAGGATAGCTGTGTGAGGTACCTGAGTTTGAGAGGGTGGCATGTAACATGCTACAAACTGCAGAGCAGTCTTGCCTACGGTCACTGGCACCTGGATGGTCTCCGATGAATCGTGTGTTGCCACCAACAATGAGGTGAGGGTGTCCTTGATGAATATGGACACCCACCATCCTTCTTGGTGTTGTCCGGATGCTGGTGCCGGAATGCATGATATGAGGTAACACCCGATAGTGCCGGGGTGCTGTCAGAAGCTGTGAACCAGGTTTCAGGCACAGCACAGACATCAATGTGCTACATACTGAGAAGGGCATAGAGTGTGTGCAGCTTGAGGTTGAGACCTCTGGCATTGAGCAGCAGTACCCTTAGTGTCCTTCCTTTACTGTGTTCTAGGGTGGTAGGTGTAGTATCTGAATATTGCATAAAAAAGGCACAATGGGGGTGGCAAGAGCATCATCTGAAATCCGGAAGCCCAGGGGTGACAGGTGCAAGCCGTCCCTTGCAAATCACCCTGGCCTGTCCAGCATGTCGTCCCAGGCAGACAGACATTGGACCCCTTTGAATGACACCATAGTCTAAGCAAAATAATACAGCTGATCATCTTGTCTCTGTTTATGTGGCATCATACTTGGTGAAGGTAGGATACTGCTGAAGGTCAGGGTCATACCTGCCTGGCCTACATAATCAGATGGATCCTCTATGTCTCTTTCCATGTAGTCCAGGGAGGTACATCTCAGGTCGTTCACACCAGCATGGATAATGACTGGGTCAGACCTGTACTTGCAGTTGAGTGACCTGAGTGCTTGCATTATGTGGTGGATTCCAGTGCCCGATAGGCAGCTTACTGTGTCCTCCTCCGTACCCGATCTGGTGAGCGGGACGTCAGTGTGTCTGACTATGGAGTAACCATAGACAAGTGTGTCTGGCATTGTTTTTGGCCTTAAGGGCTGTGACTGTTTGGCACACCGACTCTGTGGTCAATGTGTTGCATGTGCTGTGCCCTGTGGAGGCAGTTGTGTGAGTGCCTGCTGTGGTGGCCACTGCCATTCCAGTAGAATCCTGATCAGAGCCTCCGAGAGTGTCTCTGTGTGTCTATGTGTATGATCTTAAGTTGTGATAGTGCCATGTGAGACTGGATTTGTGATGTGTGTGTGGTTACCTTCACCTTCTCTCTGGTCTTGCTAGTCCTATGTTGAGAGAGCTCAGCCTCCACTTTGGCTATATAGTTGCATCTCTCACATGTATGTGTGTTTTATGGCAGAAGGAGAGGGTTGTCAGTGTACATGAGGCAAGTGTAACATTGCCTCAATATTCCCAGGTTCACCCAGCTGAGCAGGAGAGGACACTAGCAACTGATCTGTAGACATGCTAGAAGGAATAGACAAAACAATGTTGGAATACAGGGAGATATCAAGCCCCCCAAACCACATCATACTGTTTTATTGACAATAGCTACACATACACTGGTGTTTCATAGTGTCATAGTCTACTACTAGCCTATCTGCCCTAGTGCATGTATAAGCCTAGCCATAGTGATGTGGCTATTGCCACCCCTTATACTGGTAATAAGTGTACAGAATAGATTCTGATGATTGTGCCTCTGACTTAGTAGTGACACAGTATGACCCCCTTACGTAATTGAATAACATGACTGTGCCTCTGTCTAGTCTGTGCCTCCGTCTCAAATGCAGTTGTCCAGATGTCTCCTGAAGAGAGTCAGTGAGGGACTCTGTCAAACATGGACTGGGATACTCTGCTAGAGTGTGAGATGCCTCTGAGTTATGACTCTGTCCCTCCAGCATGTCCTATACATGTATGTGCTGAGGTGCAAATCCTCAGCTCTCATGGCTCTGGTGGATTTGGATTGCTTGCAGTGGAGCATGTCCACTAAATCCTGATTGGACATGGTCTTGTATGTCAGGCATAGGACACCTGTACGTATGCGGTATGACACCGAACAAAGCTGGATTTCCTCTATTCTGGAAGCATCTGACATGTGTTGAAGAACCCTGATCTTCATGGTAGGTACCTTTGGGGTGTCTCCAACTGTTGCAATTGCTGGGTGAGGTACATACCATATGGGGCTTTGTATTCAATCATGGGCCTGATAAAGGAGAAGCATAGTGGAACAATGACCTCCTATGATCTTGATGGAAAACCCTCCATGATAAGGTGGGCAAGATAGAAAGTCTTCCTAACCACTTTGGCAACAGGGGTGTCAAAAGAGATGTCACTATCTACATGTGTCCCCAGGTGTCTGATTTGTTGTCTGTGCTCAGTGGGTTGCTGTCTATGTATTGATCTGTGGGTACTTTGTTCCTCCCAAAAGGGATGAATACACATCAGTTGCATTCAGTTTCAGGCCATGTGTCTGGCACCAGCTATCCGCCTTTGTGACGGCATTCTGTAGTATTTGTGTGCCGGCTGATGTATTCACTATGGTGCCTAGGTTGCAGTCATCTGCAAACTTTGTCAGCCACAACCCCCCTATGTTTGCTTTCACATCTGAAAAGTAAATAGCAATTAAGAGGGGTCCCAGGACACATCCTTGTGGGACACCACCTGTGACTGGCTTCGAATCTGACAAGGCACCTGCAATGTTGACTTTATGGGTTCTGTTTCTTAGCCATTTTGCAACCTATCCTGCGACATATGCCGTTATATGTCAGCTGTTGAGCTTGGCTATGATGCCTGAGTGTGGTATTGTGTCACAGGCCTTAGCCAAGTGCAGGTAGGCTGTGTGGACTGCGTAGCCCTCATCGATGGCCCTACTGACAGTTTCATAGTAGTCAACTAGGTGCAAAAGGCAGGATCTGCCCTGTACAAAGCTGAACTAGGTGGGAACAAGGGTCCGTGGGTCAGTAATGTGTCTGTGTAAGAGCTCCATAATGACTCTCCCATATCTTTGCAGACAAGGCTGGTTAAGCTTGTGTGGTGGTAGTTGCCATGGTCTGTGGAGGCATCTCCTCTGTGGAGTGGGACCACTGTTGCCGTCGCCACTGTTCAGGTACATATCCTGTAGCAAGACTAAGGTTAAATAGCAGTTGTATCAACGGGTCCAGCCCCTTCTGGAGTTCACATAGCATGCAACTGGAGATACCAGCAGGTCCCATGGATGCTGTGTACTTGTCTTTGCTGAGTGTGGCTCTCACATGGACATCCAAGATGACAGTGAGGTTACATACAGCAGTGATAACTATCTTCTTTGGGGGTGAGGGAGGGTAAATCGCACTGAAGCTGTCCGCCGAATGTTGCCAATATCTGTCAGGTCACTGGAATATATGTTGTTGTGTACCAACTCTGAGCATATCCGAGGGTTCACAACCAGGTGTCTGACATAACTGGAGAAATCAGTGTGGTTACCTTCATTGTCTTTGGTGATTTATGTCCCCAAGTTGACCTTGCATGTCTTTATGAGATAATGTAGCTTTCTACTAGTGCTGATCACAGCTGTCTTCCCTTTTGGAGATGTAGCTCTGTCTTGCATTAGTAACCGTCATCTGTCATACAGTCTGTTTATGGCTGGGGTCCACCAGACAGGACACTTTCCCTTTGCGGAGACGGTCCTGTTTTTATATGTGATTGCATGGTCCATGCTGTCTGACATCTAGCTAAGGGGAGGTCATTGTGGTTCTGCAGTTATCTTTCATCAGCATTAGAAATGACCACAACAGCCCCTGTGGGGTGTACCTCATGCAGACACATCCAGCACCTGTAAAGTCCACAACAGTACCTCACCAGGAGTATGACAGAGCTGGAACACATGTAATGTGTAGTCTGATTACACAGAGTGCAGCTCCACACACTGCCATGCTGTCCACCCAGATGCAAGCTGTGCCTGATGTAGAAAGCCATGTCCAAGCTGGAATCAATGCACATGCTGCACCTTGTACAATCTGAATGGCAGGGAGCTATGCACATGAGGGACCTGAACCCCAGCACTGACATATATAGGACAGGCTGTACTGCATTATCCAAAACACAGAAGCCACCCCACACATGAGTAAACTACCAGTACAGGTTGTCCGTAGAGACACTCGTTGAGTCCCTCAACAGGAATCCTAATGAGTGCATGGGAGATGGGAGGTTTACCCTGGGTATCAATGTTATGTCACAGGTAGACAGAGGCACAGTATACTAAACAAGACATATGTCATGGCAAACATCACTTACAATGTGTTGATGGACAAACACACTCTCCGACTAGCATTAGAAATGGCCTAGGGCACATCGGTAGTGTTCGCCAATGTACACCCATGTTGTGGAATACACTACCGATGTTGGATGAGGCTGTTGTAAGTAGTTCACATCTGAACATAATGCAACATGGTCAGATAGGTTCATAGGTATATAGGTTTATACTAGGCTATCTTCCCTAAGGCAGGTATAAGCCTAGCACAGAGTTCATTGGCATACACCACCCCTTATATGGAAACAGTACTGTGCCCATTATTGTGTCATGCCTCTCTCCAGCAGTGACACCGTGACGATCCCCGGGTTAAACGTATGACCTTCCATCCACAGGTCAAGATACCTCTTGAACACAGCCAGCAAGGTGCTCTGCCTCACATGGACCGGGATTGTATTACACAGCATAGGGAGTCTCTGGGTGATAACTTCATCCCTCCAACATGTCCAACATACAACCCTGCTAAGGTGTAAGTCACCTGCACTAGTGGTTCAGGTGGATCTGCCGATTCTGAGGTGGAGCATGTCCATTAATCCCTGTTTGGACATGGCCTCGCATGTCAGGCACATGTCACCTCTAAGCAGACGGTATGTGAGTGAATAGAGTGGGAGTGTCTTCAATCTGGCAGCATATAACAGCTGTTGGGGTTCCTTGATCCTTTAGGTGGGGGACATTCAGGGTGTCTGCAATTGCTGCAGATGTTGGGTGACATACAGCCAGAATAGGGCATTTGACTCGATCACCGGTCTGATAAGTGAAGAGTACAGGGGAACAATGACCCACTAGATCTGGATGTGAATCCCATCCTGAGCAGGTGGGCAATGCAGAAGGTCTTTCTAGCCACTTTAGCAATGTGAGTCTCAGAAGAACGGCGACTGTGAACCTGGGTCCCCAGGTCCATGATAACCTCCTCTGTGCTTAGAGGATTGCCACCTATATGGTAGCTTGGGGTCACCTTGCTTTTCCTGAAGGGTATGTCTACACATGTTGTGCACTTTGACTTCAGGCCATGGCCCTGGCACCAGCTATCAGTTACTGTGAGTCCCTTCTGAAGGATATCCGTGTGTGATGCACTGTCCACCATGGTGCCCAGTGTGCAGTCATCTGCAAACATTGTCAGCCAAAGTCCTCCCATGTTGGCCTGTACTTCTGGGAAGTACATGACAAACAATGGGGGCCAAGGACTGAGCCCTGTGTGACACCACCTGTGACCAGCCTGGAGTCTAACATAGTGCCAGCAACTCTAACCCTGTGGGTCCCGTCCTTAAGCCAGTTTGCAACCCATCTTGTGACATATGGGTTTACATTTCAGTTGGTAGGGTTTTCCACAATACCTGAGTGGGGTATTGTGTTGAAAGTGTTTGCAAGGCCAAGGTAGGCTGTATGGACTGCCTTTCCCCAACAATGGCCTAAGTGACCAATTTGAAGATGTCAACCCAGTACAAAAGGCATGATCTGCCCCTGACCAAGCCAAAATGGGATGGGTACAATGTCTGCATGTCCCCTATATCTTTGTTTATGAGCTCAATTATGATCCTCTCCATAGATTTGCAGACTACACTTGTTAAGCTTATGGGGCAGTAATTACCAGGGTCTGTAGAGGCACTGCCTTTGTGCAGATGTGCACAACTGGACCCTAACCAGGCTGTTGTGCACACTATGGAAATGTAAAGCGGTGATAGGACTAAAGCCCAGGATACTGACCACCACAGTGAAAGTACTGAAACACTACACTATACAGTGCTACAGTGTTAGGTCAGTATGAACGGATGTTGACAATTGTGTGCAAAGTATCCCATGCAAAACCTGCAGGCACAGTATACTCCCTGTTTTGTTCACACAAAAGCATTCGGACAGTAACTACACAACATGGCACAGAACACACAACCATAAACTGGAGGTATTTGTTGAAGGTCACACTCATCCACAAATGTGATGGGCTGCAGAGTTCAACATATGTAAAGCCCACACTGGGCATGCTCACACACTTAGATAAATGAGACATCTTTCACACAACATGCCATGGGAAGGCTGAACTGGGCATGCTCACACACTTGGTCCAAATGTTACTCCTAGCAACTGTGAAAACACACCAGAGGATGCTCATTCCCCTTTCTAGACACTGATCATGTAAGCACCCTATAAGTATATCGGAGAAAAGGAATCTCTCAATAATCCGAATAGCGTGCTCTGCTAATGCATCCGTCTGTAGTGTCATAACTTAGTTAGGTAGGGGTTTGAATCCAGCAGGTGGCAAGTATGTATGAAGGGGGGTAAGTGTGTGTGTATGAAGCATCCTTTTTGGCAACTGGGAAAATACACCACAGGATGATCATTCCACTTTCTAAACTCTGATGATGTCAGCACCCTATAAGTATATCAGGGGAAAGGAAACCTCCCAGAAATCCGAATAGCGTACTCTGCTAATGCGTCCGTCTCTAGTGTCATAACATAGTTAGGTAGGGGTTTGAATCCAGCAGGTGGCAAGTGTGTGTGAAGGGGGGTAAGTGTGTATGAAAGAAACATCCCTTTTGGCAACTGGGAAAATACACCACAGGATGATCATTCCACTTTCTAAACTCTGATGATGTCAGCACCCTATAAGTATATCAGGGGAAAAAAAACCTCCCAGTAATCTGAATAGCGCGCTCCGCTAATGCATCCGTCTCTAGTGTCATAACATAGTTAGGTAGGGGTTTGAATCCAGCAGGTGGCAAGTGTGTGTGTGAAGTGGGGTAAGTGTGTGTGTAAGTGTGTATGAAAAAAGCATCCCTTTTGGCAACTGGGAAAATACACCACAGGATGATCATTCCACTTTCTAAACTCTGATGATGTCAGCACCCTATAAGTATATCAGAGGAAAGAAAACCTTCCAGTAATGCAAATAGCGCGCTCTGCTAATGCGTCCGTCTCTAGTGTCATAACATAGTTAGGTAGGGGTTTGAATCCAGCATGTGTGAAGTGGGGTAAGTGTGTATGAAAGAAACATCCCTTTTGGCAACTGGGAAAATACACCACAGGATGATCATTCCACTTTCTAAATTCTGATGATGTCAGCACCCTATAAGTATATCAGGGGAAAGGAAACCTCCCAGTAGTGTGAATAGCACGCTGTACTAATGCGTCCGCCTCTAGTATCATAACATAGTTAGGTAGGGGTTTGAATCCAGCAGGTGGCAAGTGTATGTGAAGGGGGGTAAGTGTGTATGAAAAAAACATCCCTTTTGGTAACTGGGAAAACACACCACAGGATGATCATTCCACTTTCTAAACTCTGATGATGTCAGCACCCTATAAGTATATCAGGGGAAAGGAAACCTCCCAGTAATGTGAATAGCCCGCTGCGCTAATGTGTCCGTCTCTAGTGTCATAACATAGTTAGATAGGGGTTTGAATCCAGCACGTGGCAAGTGTGTGTGAATGGGGATAAGTGTGTATGAAAGAAACATCCCTTTTGGCAACTGGGAAAACACACCACAGGATGCACATACCCCTTTCTAAACGATATCACAATTATGTATGGCTTTTGATTACAGACATGCCACGTGTGTTTTGCACACACAGAATGCCCATGTGTGTGGGTTGTCACTCACAATAATGCAAGACATTGATTAAACCAGTTATGGCAATGCACACATGATGTATGTGTGTACCAAATACACATATGTACCTGTGACCTTCAATAGTTACCATGTGTGATGCCTGCCACATGTGAATACATGGTATTTGCACAGAGTAACATTATGACCGTGGTCTTCTGTGCAGGTGCAGCATGTGGGATGTGTACATACAGTGTGAGATGTAGATGCTACAGCCTAGTAGTGAGGGATGCACACCTGGTCTGGGGCATATAGTCTACATGTTGTTGATGTACAGGTGCTGCATGTTTTCACCTGTTGTGGGAGTGGTAAGACAGTATTCCATAGCAATGCAGTGACTGCATGCTAAGAACCATTCAGCTAGGGTTTTGTAGCTACACTGAGTCATTAGCATTCAGTAATTTGTCAGAATCCCTGGTGAGGGTCTGATGCCAACCAAGGTCAGGGGTCTACCAGCCTGTGTCACTTGCTCAGTGATCCCTTCCATGTTCCCTATCATGTATCCCAGTGAGGGACATCCCACATCAGCTGTGGTGGCATGCACAATGACTGAGTCATATGTGTCCATGCATCTGACTGACTTGTATGTTTGTGTTATGTGGTGAACCATAGTGCCCCATGAGCATATCACTGTGACCTACACCTTTTCCAGCCTGGTGAGCATTGTCTCACTGTACTGGACAATAAAGTACCTAACACAACTGCGGCAGTAGTGTTGTATAGCTGTACAGACTGTGCTTGTTTGACACACAGGATTTGTGTGCTATGTGTTATGCGTGCTGTGTGCAGGCCTAATGTATGCCTGTGTGCCAGCTGCAGAGATGTCTGCCAGTCATGCAGGATGCTATCCTTAGGCATCACAACTGACCTGTTGTGTTTCCATGCTTGTATTGCTGTCCGTGTAGGTCCACATCAGATTGGTATTGCTGTCACTGTAGTATTTCATGCCACCAGACAGGTTATGCCAGTACTGGGTTCAGAGTGCTTAGTCCACAGTTTGGCCATGTGTTTCCATCTCATACATGTGATGTACATCCATGGGTAAGGGATAGGGTTGACTGTGTACATGTGGCAGCTGTGACATTACTACATGACACACATATTCCACAACTGTACCATAGAGGTGACTGACAACTGACCTTTGCACATGCTACCATAGTATTGAGATTACATTGGTGATTAACAGCACATAGGGACAATGGTGATAAAGATACATAGGTCCATAGGTTCGTACAGGGATGTCTGCCCAGGGCATGTATCCACCTAGCCAGAATGTGTGTGCCTTTCAACATGCATTGTGAATCTGTCTTGCTATGCCCTTTTCCAAGGTTAGTATACTGTGCCTCTGTCTCACAGTGACACATAAGTGATACCCAGGGTAACCCTACAATGTCACATCCTGTCATTAATATCACTCTTGAAGATAGTCACTGAGTCAGTCTGCCTAACCTCTATTGGCAAGAGACACAGAGGAGCTCTTACAGCACCCTCTCAAACTCAGGACTCCCACACAGCCTTCATGCTGACACAGGACAGTTTAGATTACTCTGCAAACACCATCATACTGGGTGACGTTAGCTACCCAAACATAGACTGTGAACATTACACAAGCCACAATACCCAAGCTCTAGGGTTCACATAGATCATACATTCTTTGGCTATGGAACAGGTAACCAACCTTCCCACAAGAGGGGAAGATATACTAGACCTGATCATCACAACCATGAGTACAAACAGCTCACCACTCGGAGTATATCCCTTATTGTTGCAATCAAACCATATACTCATCACACTGGAGTACTGGATCCCCCACATATGCAAACCTCAAACACATCGATTTGTGTGTTGGAAATGTCCCTATTAGCAACTGTGACAGTACAGTACAGGATGCAGATTCCCCTTTTGAAACACTGATGATGTCAGGACTGTATAACTATATTACCTGTAGTAAAGTCCTCCAGTAATTCGCATAGCGCGCTCTGCTAATGCGTCTTTCTCCAGTGTCATAACATAGTTAGGTAGGGGTTTGAATCCTGCGAAAGGAATATATGTGTGTTAGTATGAGTGGGGTTTATGTGTGTGCACTATGCTGGGAGGGTTAACTGCCTTTTGACAACTGGGAGAACACACTACAGGGTGCACATCCCTCCTCCTACACACAGATGATGTCAGCACCCTCTAAGTACAGCATTAGTAGGGATTACTGCAAATAGCACACTCTGCTAATGTGTCTGTTTCTACTGTCATAACACAGTTAGGTATGGGTTTGAATCTTGCAAATGGAAAGTATGTGTTTTACTGTTGGTGGGGTTAGTGTGTGTGCACAATGATGGGGTGGGATGTGGCTTTTGCCACATGGGGCTATGCACTGCAGGGTGGTCATTACCCTTCACAAGCAGTGATGTTGATAGCACCCTATACAAACAAAACTACAAAAGAGAAGGTGGTGGTACCAATAACACATGTAAGGTAACACTTCTTCAAGTAATGTCCACAAAACGGAGTAGGATAATCAAACAATTCTTTTATTCTATACAGACAACATGACAACAGACAACTGCCAGTACTCAGTATAGTGTTACATGCTACTGTAACATGCACATGTACCCAAATATACCTAGATAGTGCTCTGAAGCCTGAATGTGGCAAGTGTGTGGATGTGGGATGTGTCTGTGTGTGCATTTCCATATGGGAAACATGTTTGATGTGGCAATCAGGGTACTACAGTACCTGATGCACATTACATCTTTCAACCAATGAGGTTGCCTGCACCCTGTGAGTACAGGTAGAGAAGGGGACGCCAGTAGTAAATAACATAGTGCACTTCTCAAATGTGTACCTGTCATGTATCAACAGCTACTCATGTAGGGTGATAAATAATGGGAATGGCAGGTGAGCGTGTGCATGTGTGTGGGTAGCAGGGTGTGTATAAATGCATGTGTGACAGAACAGTTACATATAGCTGAATCTACGTAACAGCACAAGATGCGCATTGCCATAGTCAATGTTAGCATGTGATGGTGTGCAGCTGGTACACTTTGGTAAGTAGTATGGGTGCATATAAAAATTGAGGACAGTCATACAGTTACTGCAGCAGGACTGCTGGGATATACACACAATTATACTGGAACAGTGAACAGTTACCAACATGTTACTACTTATACACATCTATGTAGTCACCCTGTGCATCAGCAACGTGTTTACCTTTACCTGCACCGATGTTGTAGTATGCAGGAGGTGGCACAGTGTCATCATATGCACAGGGTGTGGGTTAGGTATGCCCAAGCCAGCCACTGGTAACACCAATTGACATGTGTGTGTATGCGTGTTTGTGAGGGGCAGCAGCACAGGGTGGACCGGTGTTGGTGCAGTGTGTGTGTGTATGTGTTTGCCCTAGGTGTTAGGTTTCTGCATGTGTGTAAGCACGCACACAGTCCCACATAATGGCTGCCATGTACAGGGTTTTGTGGACAGCCACAGACTGCACCTGTCAGGTCATCCAGATCAGTGTCTGTGGGCACGGACACAGTACCTGTGCCTGGCAGGGGTGCTACGGGCCGTATCCGGTACTAACCCAGACTGGGTACTGTCATCGGAAGCAGGGGTGTGTTGACTGGACACAGTTCCCTGTTGGGACTGTCCAGAGCCACGTGCACGTGGTCTCCTGGGGCGTCTTGATGACAGCACAGACCCAGCATTGCTGGGGCTGGTGCTGGCACTTGAGGTGCGCGAGTGGGCCTGTTGTCATCCGCGGCTACTGCCAGCTGGTGCTGTTGCTGGCATACGGCCACGTCAACGTCACAAACGCACACCATCGCCCTGGCCCATGGACATCTGGTTGTGGAGCAGCTGTTCTATGCCCCCACAACGTCTGTCAACGACATCTGTGAAGTTACGGATAGCATTCGCAACGTCACGCATGCCATCTGTCATGGCTGTGCAACATTCTCTCAGCTCCCTCAGACCCTGTCTGGTGTACCTTTCCATACATGCCTGTGCCTGCATGACAGTTCGAAACATAGTGGAGGTTGACATACCTCCTTGGGCACGTCGGCCAGAGGCAGTACGGCCACGGATGCCCCCACGGGAACCCATGGGCGACTGTCTGCGTGGTACCATTGGAGGCCCCTGCTCATGGCTGCCTTGTGGGGATGCATGTACCACAGGTACCACATTACCCTGATCTATGCCCACTGCAGACTGTCCATCACCTAGGGACAATGGTGACAAAGGATGTAATGGCAGGATGACTGTGCGCATTGACGGGGTTGAAAGCTGTGTACTGTCAATTGGCTGACCAATGGTGGACCCAGACACACCTTCCTGCACCATTACAGATATTTCATCATCATCAGTACCTGGGGCACAAGATTCAGGTTCCCTGCTGCAGGTCACCAGAGCAGCACCAGAACCTACAGGAGGAAAACATGGAACACAGATTACAGTCTCCATACATATTTCACAGAGATGCATTTCAATACTAATGCACACATTCAGAAATGGACACATGCACTCATGGACACTAACACACATGCACACTTGGGCACAGGCACGCTTGCACACATGCACACCCCACAGTAAACACAAACATCAGTACCGTGTTACACTACTCAATCTACTACAACTGTATTACGGGTATTGTGAACACAGTCACCAGCAAGTCTACTACAGAGTTACACTACTCTTCCTAGTTTTCTAAATTGCTTTACAGATAATGTTAAAAAGACTCAACAGCATGTATGGCCTGCCTCGTTGCTAGATGGGAGGGACCTGGAAGTGTGAAGAGAGTAATGTCAGTGGGCACATGTGTGCCATTTGTTTTGCACATGATACAGTACAGTAGTACACTAGTTCCCTTATACACATCAGCTGCACATAATGTCTGTATATATATCATGATGACAGATACATACCACATGCACACCTTATGCGTGCATGAAGTAACAGTGTACAGAACAGTCATATGTACATACCAGGGGTTAACTCTAATCTCACCCTTACCTATCTTCAAACGACACCTCAAACTGTACTTCCCAAACCACTGGCTTTGTTCTTCTTGGAGTACAGGCTAACGTCCCTCTCCCTACCCTCTCTTTACCTTTAACCCCTCATTGTGCATAGAAACTAGCTTCTACCCTGTTTCTTTCACCTTGATGTCCTTCTATGCTCTGACCTACTTCCCCATCCCTCTCACATCCTCTTGACTGTCTTCCTTCTTTTCCTCACTTCCCTTCTTGACTCCTGCCTCTTCCATATCTTTGTATCTTTCATACTCCTTCTACTTCTCTACCCTTCTGAGCCCTAACTATTATGTATCTGGCTTTTGCCTTATTGCATAACCGTTATGCTTTAGGTAGGATTGCTTTTAAACCAACGGTATATTGTGTATGACTCTAAACTGTTTGAGTTCCTTACATGTATGTTGATTTAGTTAACAGGCTGGTGTACAATTCTATCATGTTGGCTGTCTGTATTAACAACTTGTCTGTCTGCCTTTATTACGTTATGTGTGGAGCTTTTCTCCACAGGCCTCTACTGAAAATGGACATATATCCAGCTAGACTATCTGGGTCAACAAATGTAAAAGTAATAACAATAAATGAATATGGCATCTTACCTGCACGCTCAGTGTCTTGCTGCTGTGTGGATCCAACCTCCATCATGATGCATGGGTGTTGCTGTTGTTGTTCTGGGGCTGGATCCACAACACTTAGCAGTAGCCCCTCCTGTCTGGTGAGGGGGGGATGTGTGGCCACCCCCCCACCTGTGGCAACCTGTTGCCTGCGGATATCTGCAGCACGCTGGCAGACATTTCTTATCAAATCACTGCAGTGATGCCTCACCTGCTCATATGTCCTATCATGCATGCCAACATCATTTATCCTGCTAACGAGGTTTTGCCACAGTGCAGACCTCTCCTGCTGATTCTGGGTGGTGTGTGAGAACAGGATGGCATAGTCACGCACCAGGCTCTGGTGAATCACATCATCCTCTGCAGCAGAATATGATGGGTTCCGTTTTGGAGCCATGTCAAGCTGGAAAGGTACACAAACAGGTTATCAGCATAGTATCTCAACAATACATGGTACACATTCTATACAGGGAGTATTAACTTCTACTTATTACTGCTTGGTTAAAACTTGATTACAGTGTAGCTATCATTCTATGTCATTTGTACTAAGCACTTGGCCTTCAGACCAGTTGTTTTACATTAGGGAGGTTGGTGGCAAGCACTGTGGTGGCAGGACACATATCTTTCATCCATTGAAGTTGGGAACTGCTGATTGAGGGCCCAGTGTACAAGTGTATTAGTTCTGGTATGGGCAGTTGGCCTTCAGGCCAGTTATTTAACATTAACAAGGTTTGTGGTCTGCACTCGTGTGTGACAATAGGCTGTACTCTGCCATTCATAGCTGGGGACATCTGGTTTCAGGTTTATAGTGTCTGCATATCTGAGCTGTATCTTACTGACATTGCTACACCTTGTTTGCTGTAGCAACCACTACATCCAGGCCTCCTGGATCTACCTTTGTTTATATGCTTGTTATTTGTTAGCTTGTTATTTCACTGGTATGCTACTTCCACATAGTACACAGCTTGTCAACACGTATGTGACTCACTACTGATATCTGCATTGCTTACTGTACGTATTTCCATGTTACACATGACAGCAAGTGACTGCTTCTCATTGTTGCATTTACTTAATTGTGACACATTGCACTTAGGTTACCTGGCACTTGCTCACTGACGCTTTTATATCAGTCAGCAGTTGTAGGTAATGTCAGTACACCCTCACTCCCCACTGGACCTTGTTTTCAATCATTAATTATTACAGAATTCAGAATAGTATTCTAGCATGTCCAGAGGTCAGTTGTCTGTTCCTCCCAGTCCAGCTGGTGAGTGTGGTACTCCAGAGACAATGTTGGAACAGATGCATGTACACAGACAACCCCTCCTCCTAACAACAAATTCAATCTCATGTGAGTGATGCAACCATATACCAAACTGGAGGCTAGGCTCTGTCTACTCAATACCGCCATAACCAGTCAGGTGGCCAAGGAGACCACACACTACACTTCCAGTCTCACATAGACCTACCACAACAGCGGACCTAACACATGATCACACATGAACATACTTGTAGGCTCGGACCACAGCTATGCCTATGCAGCAGAGACCTCCTAAGCAGACATCCATGCAACCACTACCACGGAAACGAACATGTGCAACACATATCACACAAAGCCAATGTGCTGAACACTCACAGCCATTAACAGTAAACAACACACCTTATACACCTGTACTAGGTGCCTCTATCGTCAGGCACACTAACATCACATTCACCAGGCTTAACGAGGTGAGGGTCACGGTGTGCAGTCTGTCGGCCACTATGACCTGCCACATAACACAAACACTCAGGTAACCCCAAGGCAAGTACAGGTCTGACTCAGTCAATGTCCATGCTGGTGTGAATGGCCTGACACATTCCTCCCTGGACTACATGACATGAGACAGTACAGAGCTCTCTGAGCACGTAGCCCAAGACAGTTTGACCCTGACCTTGAGTAGCATCCTACCCTCACCTAGAACCATGCCACAATATCAAGGCACGATGATCCCTTCCAACAATTGACTGACATACTGGTGTCATTCACAGGTGTGCCAATGCCTGCCATCTTGGGGTGGTATGCTTTGCTAGGGACAGCTTGCACCTGTCGCCCCTGTCCTATTGGAATTTGGCAGAGCCTCTTGCTACACCCATAGTGCCTGTATTAGGCAAGGCTCATAAGGCAAACCCACATCCATTTGTATCACAAAGGATGAGGAAGTAAGAGTGATGCTACTCAACATCAGAAGTCTAGACCTAAGGATGCACGCACTCAAAACCCTACTTGACATTCTGGACATCGATATCTGTGCATTAACATGTACCTGTTTCAGGTTTCACAGGAGCACACCAGTACTACCAGGTTATAGCTGTTACCATTCTTGTCAGCCCCAACACTTGAACAAAGGAGGGGGAGTATCAGTATTCAATGCAGGTTCCCACGCCTCCACATTGGTGGCACAGTACAACATAGGTGTTAGGCCATTGAGTACAGAAGACGTAGTTGGGGACCTGGGGAAGAATCACGGTAGCGGTCTGTCATTTGTCAACCACATGGCCAATGTGGATTGAGAGACATGTTATATAGCCCAGCTAATCATGAGGGATTCACATGTATGGCAGTGGAGGTCATTGTGCCTCTTTACTCATCCATCATCAAGCCTATAATTGTGTACAATGCACCTTTTGGGATGTACCTAACCAGACACCCACAGCAACTGGTACAGGACAACAGTACCTCATCAAGGGGATGCAATGGCTCACACAGATGTCATATGCTGCCCAGGTAAAGTAAATCCAGCTGGACTCAGTGGCTTATTGCCTGTTCAGAGGCAATCTGTGCGTGCCATATACAGCCATGTCCTACCCAGCAGTAGTGAACATGCTGCACCTCAGGCAATCAGAGTCCCATACAGCCACATGCTCAGGAGAGCTGGACCTCAGCACTGACATACATGGACATGCTGGAGGGGCATATTCCTAACCAAGAGGCTCCCTTCACTCTGTAATGAGCTCACACTACAGGTTAGGCAGAGTCCCTCATTGACTCTCTTCCATAGGAATCTGGATGACTGGATGCAGATCATAGTTGTACCCCAGGTATCACTTCTATGTCACTGTTAGACAGAGGCACAGTATACTAACATCGGACAAGGGCATAGCAGCATAACTTGTAATTGGGTGGCGAAAGACAAACACATTCTACTAGGCTTACCAATGCCCTAGGGCAAATAGTCTAGTATGAACCTATGAACATGTGTGTACTGCTATAGTACTTCTGCCATATGTTGCATGTGTGTGTGTTGTGGGGGATGCACAGGTAATGGCCGGATACTACTGCACAGGCGACACGTCTGACACATTCTGGGTGTTCATCCCTACATACTGGATGTGTGTTGCCATCCAACCCAACCCTGTGATGTGCACACATTACTCAGCCTGGATTTACAAATCCGAACAACACCACAAGCACAGTACACTACCTTGCTATGTATGCATTTAATTACACAGTTATTCAGTAGTTATGACAGTGATGCTATCCATGCAGCCCATTGGGCCAGTGGAAGCCACAACACACACTGCCAGCACCTTTGCATATGCTTACCACAGACATCCCACATACTGCATGTACTGTGCACACACATATCTAACCCAGAACAACTGCACACCACTTATTAATCCTGTCCAGTGGAGTACAGATACAGGCATATTGGATAACAATAGTAGGAGGCTACTGCAGCACAGGGCAGATTCACATGACAGCAAGGCATCTGTGGTCAGCAGTGTTAAGATGCTTCACATTCACCAAATGCACAGATATTGGCTACATTGTTGCAGACAGTTTAGGTGCAGGTACCCCCCCCCCCATTCTCCTACATATGTGGTATTAGTTATCCCAGATGACTGTCACCTCCCTATCCTCTCACATGTCCAGGTGAGAGCCACCTTCATCATTGCGGAACACATAGCATCACTGTTACGAAATGGTATCTCTGGATGTGTGCTACATTCACCCCTGGAGGACATAGCACCACATGACAGACTGATATTAATCCCTGGCCATACTACAGGATATGTACCTGAACAGTGCCATACATACACAGTGGTCCCACACCAATGAGGAGGAACCTCTACTGACCCTGGGAACTACTGCATCATATGCACAACTGGCCTTGTGTTCTAAGCTATGGAAGTGTTAAGTATGGGCAACATGTACAGCAATATTACATATGTTTATATTTCAGGACTATGTACACACAACCTATCTCATGGACATACCTATAGATAGTGAACTATGATACATTTGGAGGTGTCACAGTATACACAGGATTAACCTGCTACTTTGCATTACCTGTGTTTGTGGCAGCTGTTGCTGTTCCAGTGGTGCTTGTTGCTGCTTGCTCCTTGCTGCTTGCTGCTTGCTGCTTTCTGTTTGCTGCTTGCTGCTGCTTTTGCTGCTGGCTGTCGTTATATTTCTTTGTTTCTCTCTCTGTCTCTCTCACTCTTTCTCTGTAGGTTTTGTGCAATGAATGTATTGCATGAGTGTAGTGTGGGTACTCAATGCTTTTGTAGGTATCTGCATAGGTCCATGTGATGGCCTCTGCACCAATTGTAAGACAGCATTTGCTAATTACATGCAGCCAGGTGTGTACTGATTGCATGTCTCACTGTGATTTCAGGACACTGCTATAAAAGGGTATGTGAGATAGGCGTTGCCCTTTCAGATTGTAGGGCATGGACCATGCTGGTATGCTGTTGACAGTGTTCTGTGAGTGTGAAGGTTAGTACATCTCCCATGCTTCATGCTGTGTTGTAGATTCAGGTTGCTGCATTTCTCTTGCCTGTTCCCTGTAGTGAGTGTGTCTGCATACTGACACTTACAACTATATGTCATATGTATTGCTATATAAATATATATATATCTGTGTACATATACATACTTTCATATATGTACATTAGCTGACATTATTGGGTACAAGCTAACATTTAGCAGGGCTGTTTCTATTAACACTACACTAGTATGGGAATCCAGTAATTGGGACTATAAACGTCTGCCTGACATGCTTTGGGTTGTAGACATACTATATTGCCTTTATCTTCATTCCTACTATTACATGTTCCACTTATTTAGCACTATATTCCTGTATGAGAGTCATGGCTTAGTGGTAGGTCATACAGACTAGTGTTACAATGGTCTTGTGGTAGGGCCTACTAGTATGCTTATATTCTGCTTTTGACTTGAGTATAGGGCCTATCAATCAAAGTGCTGGAGGCACCTTTAAGCAGTTAAAGGGGTTAGTAGGTCTCACAGGAGCCAGGCTGTGTTGCAGATTCTGGTTGCTGCATTTATGTTCACTGTTTCCTGTAGTGAGTGTGTATGGATACTGACACCTACAACTATCTTTCATATGTATTAATATATATTTATATATATGTATGTGTAGCTATACATACCTTCATATATGTACATTACCTTACTTTATTATGTACAAGCTAACAAGTAGCAGGGCTGTTTCTGTTAACACTGAACTAGTATGGGAATCCAGTAATTTGGCCATTGAAACTCTACCTGACATGCTTTGGATAGTACACCTCCTATATTGCCTTTATACTGATTCCTACTATTACATGTTATATTTATTTTAGCACTATGTTCTTGTAAGGCTGGCATGGCTTAGTGGTGGGTCATACAGACTAATGTTACCAAGGTCCTGGGTTTGAGACTGACAGTGGGAATTTATTTTTATTTGCAAGCTTTCAAACTGAGTACAGGGCCTGTCAATCAAAGTGCTGAGGCCACCTTTAAGCAGTTAGAAGGGTAAGTAGGTCACACAGGGGTCAGGCTGTATTGCAGATTCAGGTTGCTGCATTTATGTTCACTGTTTCCTGTAGTGAGTGTGTATGGATACTGACACCTACAACTATATTTCATATGTATTTAGATATATTTATATATCTGTATGTGTAGATATGCGTACCTTCATATATGTACATTACCTTACTTTATTATGTACAAGCTAAGAAGTAGCAGGGCTGTTTCTGTTAACACTGACCTAGTATGGGAATCCAGTAATTTGGCCATTAAAACTCTGCCTGACATGCTTCAGATAGTACATCTCCTATATTGCTTTTATACTGATTTTTACTATTACATGTTATATTTATTTTAGCACTGTGTTCTTGTAAGGTAAGCATGGCTTTGTGGTAGGTCATACAGACTAATGTTACCAAGGTCCTGGGTTCAAGACTGACAGTGGGAATTTATTTTTCTTTGCAAACTTTCAAACTGAGTACAGGACCTGTCAATCAAAGTGCCATAAAGGCACTTTTAAGCACTTTAAACCAGGTCTGCGCTCGTTTGCGCGGAGCTCACGCATGCGCACTGGCGGTGAGCTCCGCTAACACAACACCCGCGCTAATTTATTTGAAAGAAAAGAAAAAGGGGTGACAGGAAAGTGGTGAAAAAGGGGTCAGAAAGAGGGTAAGACAGTAGGGAAACAAGTGTGGGATTTGCAGGAGGGATGTAGGTAAGGCCCATAGATGCCCATGTCTTTGGCAGCAACATCTGTGCATTTCCATGTATTTTGGTGAGACATTGGAAACCTTTCACCCCTGAGAGAGGTGTCAGGACAACATTAATATTTGTTGTAGAGCCAATTGTAATTAACTGTTTCAATATCAAGCAGACATGTGTGCGACATGGACAGCTATGTATGGGGCGTAATTTTTTTGTGTGTACAGAGTGCCCTTTTTTTTTTTTTTCAGGTGAGAGTGGTATGTCAGGTGAAGGAAGTCGGTATAGCTGGGGAGGTAGGTTGGGTAGGTTAACAGACAAGACAGACAAGACGCATACTGGGGCGGTGTATGACACACGTGGGGGGGTTACACAATTGACGGGGACGGAGGTTGGGATATCTGAGATGCATGAGCCCACAGATGGCAACAGTGGAACTGATATCCCCACCCATAGGCAGTTGTCACTGTTCCTTCACAGCCCAGGACGGGGCTGTGCTGGGGGCTGTGTAGGCGGGGCAACAGCCGGGGCCGTTAGCTGTGCCACACAAGCCTCGAGCTGGTGTAGGGGCCCAAGTACAGAGTCTTGGATCTCCCTTCGCACCACAGACCGGACACCTTGGAGGGTGAGTGGATGGACCCCTCCAGCCACACTTGCAGAGGGGGGACGGGCCCCATCCCCTGCAGCGCTTCCACCCGAAGGTGGCACAGGGCCACCGGAGGAGGGTCCGGCCTGGGCACTAGTGCCAGGTGCAGTCGCCAGCTGAGGTGGGAGAGGTGGGTCCGCTGGGACCTGCCTTCCCAAGCGTTCTAGGTTTGTGAGTAGTTATGTTAGTTTGGGTTAGTGGCATTTTATTCCATTCAGATTAGTTGTAACAGCATGCATTGGTATTCCCATCAAACAAACACCCAGATATTAACACCATTGAACATGGGACATATCAATATCACATGCATTATTTGAACAGAAATACACAGTCAAACAACATGCAGGGTTGATTAATGGCAACAGGCCATCAAATTTGCAGGTATGAACAGGGCACATGCACAAACAGGCATGCATATATTTTTGAAACGGACAAATGTCCATGATTAATGAAATGTTCACATACCATTATTTAGTGGGCGTTGTTATATGGAATTATAGGGTTGGGTGGAGATAGACAGAGATGACACATTCATATGTTACACATTGATTTACATTTGTAATAGGTACACAATTAAGTTGAGGCTGATGTTTCAAATCATCTTTATTTGACTGTCATGCTACACCTGTTACAAATACATCACTATCCTACTTATTTTTAATCTGATCAGATACATCATCCTGCTACACTTTGATGACAGGACAGGGGACAACTATGGCTGTTTAGTCTGTCAGATAATCATTCATTCTATCTGTGAATTGTATACTGTGATCACCATACAGACTTTGGCCTACACATTCCAGATTCTGACACACTGAAATCAGTTTGGGATATTAAGATGTACTTCCCACATGCATTTAGTTCTGTAGAAACACACTGGGGCTACTATATTCAGGGGTTATTACTACTTTATTTATTCATACATGACCCTTTCTGTCACTCTCACACATCCTGCAACTTCACAGTTCAGGTTGGTACTTCTAGGCTTTGTTCACATGTTAGACTGGTGGTGATTCAAACACTTTCCAACAGCCTCACTTCTGTCATGATTCAGCATTTCAACAGGGGATATATCTCACATATGACTACCTCAGATTCTAAAGCTGTACTCTTGGGACTACTGCAGGTTACATTTAATTCATGGTGGGACATCTGTATTACAGCACTGTTTAATTCTATCAATTATATTTCCAGTTACACTTGCATACTGATGAACTTGTTGCAGCCATACCTGCAGACTTACAATTCCTGCTTGCACATTATATTACTTTTAATCAATACACTGCAGTGTTCTGATACATGCTACAGTACAATATTTATTTACAAGTAATGGGTGGGGTTACTAACCTGCATAGTGGCGCAGCCGCACCAGCCTACGGCCATACATCTCACGGTTCGCAGAGTGGACACCTGCAGCTGTAATACGAAAGAAGTAATATTGGACTACACATCTCCATGATATCAGCCAGTTGAAATCCTTACATACATAAGCAAAATGTAACTTACTCAGTAGTGGGGCGTTGGGCATATCCCGGGCCACCTGGATCCATTCGGACAACTGGTCTTCCTTGCGTCGCTTCAGGTCCGCATGGTGGTGATGGACCTGCTCACCAGTGCGTGGAATGCCAGTAGCACTGGTCAGATCACGAGCCAACTGGTCCCATGCCTCTGCCCTATATGCTCCCCATGAGACCTGGCCCTGCATGAGTTGGGCCTCGTGATGATGGACAAGGAGCCAGACCATGTATCTGGACTCCTCAATGCCCCAACGCTGTGCTTGAAAGCAACGTCCCTCACCTACTCCACTCATTCTGACTGCAGGTCTGTTCTACAATCGTTTCTGCTGTGTATTCCCGCCTATGGGGCTTATATATGCCGCTTTTCCCACACATTTCTCTGATTGGCCATTTTGGAATTGTATCTACTTCACTGAAAATGCTTTATCATGCTCCATTCTGGATTTTATCCCATATATATGCTATTTCTGCATTTCTAGGTATTGATGTCATGGCTTAGTGGTTTAGTACCTTGACTGTAGTGCATGGTATCCTGGGTTCGAATCTGACAACTGATTTTTGATTTTCCTGACAGATATGAGTTGAGACCTGTCAATCAAACATGCCAAAAGCACTTTTAAGCACTTAAAAGCAGGTCTGCGCCGTTTGCGGAGGTAACGCATGCGCACTGGCAGTTAGCTTGTGGGAGCGGCGCGCAAACGGTGTGCGCTGGGGTAAACCTTAATTGGCTAGTGACACACATGTTCAGCTCAGCACAGCTAGTTGCAAACAGTTTCAGCCTGTTAAACCGGTGCTTAGCAACGGGCACGCAGTTTGCAGCTTTTTAAACACTACTCAGCTACGGGCAGTCTGTCTCACAGCAGCTTAGCTATGAGTACATTTCTGACTATTTTTATTCTTGTGTTACTTCAAAATATATGCTCCATTTCATTGCATTTTACAAAAGGGAATACTTTTACATTTGTACAATACTGTCAGGGGGCGTTTTAGTGCTTATTTACAAAAAAATATATAAGGTTGTTGTGGGGGCTCGAACCCTGCCTGTCTACTCTTAGGCCAGCAACTCTACCGCTAAGCTATTACTTCTTGGCTTACTTTGCATATTTAGTTCTTATATCCTTTTCCACTGACTGCTAACTGCAATTGCGCTAGTAGCACACCCGCGCGAAGCACACAGTAGCAAACATTTACGGGGTTTAAAAAAAAAGGTTTTAATTTAATTTTATAACATCTCTTCACTTTATACACTGATGGTCTGTCGGGGCATGTGTTGTGTAGTGTGTTTATTCACATTTCCATGACCTCTCTCGTGGCTGTTTACTTTCAGCCATTCTAGTCTTCCGGGGGCGTGTCCGCTTGCAGGGCTTAGCCTACAGACACGCCCCCTACTCTCTTACACTGACCGTGTAAGAGTTACTAGTGTGATTCAGCATGCCTCATGCACCTCATGCATATGCATCACACCGTTTAACTGCAGCCTCCGTGTAAGAGTTATAACTCTTACACGGAGGCTTCCTGAATCTGGCCCTATGTCTTTAAGCTGTTTAATGCGTAGCATTTTTGAAAGCCTGTAACAAAGTATTAATGCATTAATGAACTATATACACCTGATCCTTACGTCTGTAATAACTGTGCTTTTATTTTTTGCTAGTTTGCTATGGTTTATCACATTGCTATGTAATAATTTATGTAGTGCCTATACCTACCTTTTCCAATACTTTTCTTCTTTATGTTCTTATTTTCCTGTTTCATAACTTGATTATGAACTCCTGTTCTTTGGTAGAGTCCAGGCTACAGTGTAAGTTCTATCATATAGGGTTAATCTTGCATTTAACCTTTGAATATCTAGAAGTTACTATACAGCGAGAAGGTTTTCACTCTCCCATCTTCAGCAGCTTTCATTATTTGTTGCTGCTATTGGTACAGCTGTAAATGGTTTAAAAGTACTCCAAGAAAACATCCATGCTTTAAACCTCAGTGCCATGTGTTTCTTGCTCAGATCTTTGATTGTTCCTGTTATTTCTCCACACATTTTCTGTAGCTCCCCCTGCACTCTCTCAACAAAAGGAATTTCCATGATACATTTCAACTATCTCTCATCACATTTCCAGATGATGTTATTATATCTTTGTCTTGTGTTGTTTGTTTAGATTAGATCAGCAAATTGCAAAATACTGTGTTACAGTAAGGTACTTACCCACTGACAAGTGGATTTGCTTCCATTCTTCCTGATAAAGAGTGGATTTATCCCTGTTTTTTATGTATTTGCATGATGTCCTTACATTCACCACTGCAGTATTCATTACGAGCGGGATTCCCTGCAGTGAAGCCCACCGTCTGGCCAGTTTACCAAAGTCTACCATTGCTTTAAGGTATGCTGAACGTCACCTATGCACTACTTACACAGCATAGGGCATAAAGGTGATGTTCAGGCATAACATCCTCAGAACTTCTTTGCCATCAGTCCAAACTCTGTTTTTAACCATCGGTCTGTTACCTCCCCCCATTTTTTGCTGTTTTTCTGTTTGCTGGAATTCCGATGATTACTCCTGTTTGCTGAAGTCCTCATCATTGCAGATAAGTACCCAACTGAGTTTTTTGTTCTTTTTCTGATTGTTTTGTGCTGTTTGCTGAGTTAATGTCATCCAGGAAGGGTAAATGCCAGTGTGGGAAACTGATTCCCCATAAAGACCACCACAATAAGTGTCTTTTTTGCCTAGGAGCTGCTCACGACCATACGTCTTGTTCAATTTGTCAGGTGTTTGTCACTAAAACTCTTCGTAGCAGGCTTTCTTTCCTTTCATTGTATCTTGAGAACCAGCATCTTAAGCTTCTTCCTAAAGATACTATGGATGGAACTTCCTGCCCCGAGGATTAGCCGTCAGGGAAGAAGAAGGTACAAAAGGTAAGACTGGAATATTCCACTATCCAGCCTCTGCCGGGAGTTTCTCTCCAGGATGTTACAAACCCAGAGACTTGCCTGGTTGTATTGTCAGATTCTTCTGCCACGTCTGGGTTGGAGGCTGCAGAGGATCTGGTGGGCAGCACATCTGTTGAGGCTTTGCAGGTGTCTGTTTTGGGTGTTCAGGGAGAACCATCATTGATTGTTTCCAAGGTGTCTAGGGGGGTTCCACAGTTCATTTTTAGGGAAGAAGTTCCTACTACAGTTGTGGAATGCTGTCCTGAGTCAGTGCCTTCTCAGGTTTCTAGGATGGCCATCCCCTTAAAAAATAAACAGAAAACTAATCATGTTTCTTCTGCTCCTAGGGATCCAAAAAGTGAGTGGCATGCCTTTACCCAGGGGTTATTTAATGCTTTACTGTCATTAAGGCCTTCTCAAGGGGTTTCAGTTCCTGCTCCTCCTTGGTTCTCTTCTTCCCTTAAAAGGCCCACAGAATTGAATTCTTCTGAAGAACAGTTGGATTCTGATGAAGAATCCCTTGCTTATTCGGGTCTATATTATAACATTGAATTTTATAAAGTTTGAATATTATAATATCAAACCAGTTATGTCAAACGCTGAAAACAGTGAAGGTGCAGGACACCAAATTCTTTCCCAGGGAAAGAATTTGGTGGGCCGTTGCTGTGGCTTCGCTGTTTTCAGCATTCGATATGTTGGAACGTTACGGGTCGGGTTCAGGTAAGTGTGCGATTGTGTGTAGGTTAGGGTTAGGGGGCAGGTTAGGTGAGTTAGGGTTAGGGAGCGGGTCAGGTAAGTGTGTGGTTGTGTGTAGGTTAGGGTTAGGGGGCAGGTTAGGTGAGTTAGGGTTAGGGCGTGGGTGGGGTGAGTGGGCAATAGTGACGGACCTTAGGGTTAGGGTTGGGTTAAGGTAAGTGGATAGCTAGTAGTGTATGTAAAGTTTAGTTTAGGTTTAGGTTTAGGATTTTAACTGTATGTGTGTGGATTGCTGTTTTTTGTGTGTGTTTGTGTTGTGTGTATGTTTCTCGAAATAGCGATTTTTTTCCCTTGGAAAAAAATCGCTATTCTGACTGTTCGATGTTTGCATATTTCGGTGTTTAGGGTTCGATATTATAACATTCGATCTTTGTAGATTTCGATGTTATAATATAGACCCACTTATTTTACCCAGATTCCTTCTCCTTTAGACTACAGGTCTAAGGAGGAGGACTCTCTTGCTGTAGATAATACTTCTGAGGAAATTTAATTTAGGAGCACAATCTCTAGAATGATGGAAATTTTTAAATGAGATTGGGCCCAGGTTTCAGATAGCCATAAACTTGTGGTCATTCGTCTTTTTTAACTTTTACCCAATGATAGTAAGACTAAGTTGATGGATGCTCATCTGGATAATAAACTTTTGCTTGGAGAAGCGTCTGCTAGTTTATTTAAGTCTCTTGCAGACAAGGGGAGGGCTTTACAGGAGCTTAAACATGTCTTTGTTTCTCCTGTGCCTAAATTTTAGTGAAACTACCTTCTAAGCCAGCCTTTGTTCATGGGCAATCTTACTCCTTCTAAGGGAAATAGGGTGATAAACAAACTCTTCCGGCTAAGGCCATTCAGACTGCAGGGATTCTAAAACCTTCCTTTCCTGAAAAAACAGGTGTTGTCTGACTATCCACCTGTTCCCAGCCACATTCCTCTTTCTCTTCACCTTTTTCTTTCTCTTCCTGTTTGGTTCCGAATCACCCAGGATTCTTGGGTTTTGTCAATCATTTCCCAGGGGTACTTCATGGTCTGGATATCCCATCCTCCTTTTATGGGCATTCCTCAGCCTCCTCGGGAACAGCTTCCTTTTTTCCCAGAGATTCTTCAAGAACTCTTGTCTCAGGGTACTATTCAAGAGGTGCCTGTGTCCCAAAGGGGAAAGGGTTTTATTCAAGAATGTTTCTAGTGCCCAGAAAGGAAGGTACTTGGAGACCTTTTCTAGACCACTCTCATCTAAACACATTTCTAAAGGTGCCTTCATTTTAGATGTTGTCCCTTCAGTCCCTTTTTCCTCTCTTGCTCCCTCAGCCCTTTCTGGTGTCTCTGGATCTCAAGGATGCTTATCTCCATATTCTGATCCATCCTCTTTTCAGGAGATTTTTGCATTTCTCTGTTGCTTCCTGGCATTTTCAGTTCTGTGCTTTGCCCTTTGGTCTTTCTACTGCACCAAGGGTATTCACCAAATGCCTCACTTTTTGCAGGCTATAAGGGATCCACATCTTTCCTTACTTGGAGAACCTGCTGATTCAGGCATCCTCTCCAGAGGTCCTTTTGCAAAATCTTCATTTTACCATTTCTCTTCTTCAAAGTCTGGGGTTCATGATAAACTTCAAAAAGTTTTCCCTAACTCCTTCTCAAGATAATGTCCTTCTGGGTTGCAAGATTCAGATGGTACCAATGCTGGCATCCCTGCATCCTCCAAAGACCTTAACTTTCATTTCTTACTTTCGAACTCTTCTTCCTCTGGCCTCCATTACAGCCAGGGAGTTTCTGAGAGCTCTGGGGTTCATGGCTTTCACCATTCCAATGCTCCCTCTGGCCAAACTCCACATGAGGAAGTTCCAGTGGTTTCTGAAGTCAGTGTGGCTTCAGTATGTACATCCTCTAGACTTTACAGTTCCTCTTCTCCAGTGTCTCAAGAAAGAACTTCTGTGGTGGATTCAGCAGTTGTCTCTGAATCCAGTACTCATTTTTTAACTCCTCTTCCCTCACAGGATCTGTTCACGGACACTTCAGATGTGGGATGGAGAGCAATATTTGGTTCCCTGAGGGTTCATCGAGTGTGGTCGCCTCTTCAGCAGAAGAAACATATCAACAACAAAGATATGAGAGCTCTTATGCTGGTTCTTCAGGCCTTTCATCCTCTCTTCTATCCTGGGCCTCAGAAGGTATTCACAGTCAATACCACAGTTTTGTGGTATATCAACAAACAGGGGAACAAGATCTTACCTTCTTTCCTGGCTGGAACTTCTGATATGGGATCTGGCTATCAAGTATCAAGTGATGCTTCAGGCAGTTTATATTCCTTCAGATCAGAGCATTGTGGCAGACAGTCCTAGCAGGTCCTTCACTCAATCCCACGAATGGATACGTCATAGGGATGTGTTTTTGGACATTGTTCACCAGTGGGGTACTTCTAAAGTAGATCTCTTTGCCTCCCATCTGAAGAAATTACTTCCTCTGTTCTGTGCCAGAGTCCCAGGTCCTCTGGTATGGAAGGTGGATGCCTTCTCATTTTCTTGGAAGGGGATGTTTCTTTATGCATTCCCTCCCCTTCTTCACATTCTGAGAGTCTTGTTCAGGATTCAACAGGATGCTCCCAAAATCTTGTTGATGACTCCCTTTTGGCCGCAACAGGACTGGTTCCCTCTACTTATGCATCTTGCCAAGGGCAATTATCACAAGTTACCTCACAGGGTGGATCTCCTCACACAAGACAAGGGGTCTCTCATCCATCCCCACCTGTCCATGCTTTAACTGACACTGTGGACGATAGGGTTTTGATCCCTCATAGACACCTTTTTTTTGAGGACATGCTGCAGGTCCTGCAGGACACCAGGAAAGTTACTACTAAGAAATCCTAATTGTCTAAATGGAAGAGGTTTTCTATTTGTTTTTCTCGTAACCTCGATGCCACTTTCTGTGGATGTTCCCTTGGGTCTCTCTTATTTGAATGAGTTGCTCAATGCTGGTTTGGACTATTTTTCTATTAAGGCCCACTTATCAGCTCTTTCTGCTTGTCTGCCTTTAACTCCCCTGTTAACGTCTAGATTTGTGGCTAAGCAATTTCTTAAAGGTGCCCTTAATATTAGACTCCCCAAGAAGCCTATTCCTCGTCACTGGGATCTTAATTTAATTCTGAAAAAATTGACTCAGGTTCCTTTTGAGCCTGTTTCAGCTTCCTTGCAACATTGTTCTTGGAAGGCAGTTCTTTTGTCATAGGTTCATAAGTTGGTGCTAGGCTATCGGCCCTAGGGCATATACAAGCCTAGGCATAATAATTCCCTGGATATTTCTTACCACAATATTTACTTCCCTGGACCCCTGTCTAGCATAGAGATTGACGTGATCCCCGGGGTGAATTTCTTATCTCCCATCCAATCGTCAAGGTTCCTTTTGAACAGGGCCAAGGAGGCACTCTGCTTGACATGTATGGGCAGTCTATTCCAGAGTATAGGGAGTCTCTGAGTCAAGAACCTATCCCTCCAGCATGTTTTGTTCATTGTGATGACAAGGTTTAGATCCCTGTAGCATGTGGCTCTGAGGGATTGGGATTTCTTTAAGTGATGCATGTCCAACAGCTCAGGGTTTAACATGGCTGTGTATGTTAAGCAGAGATCGCCTCTGAGTAGGCGATATGCCGCAGAGTATAGCTGGAGTTTTTTTAGACAGTCAACATACGGCATCTGCTTTAGGCCTGTGATTCTTTTAGTGAGGTATTTCTGCGGCCATCCCAGCTGTTGCAAATGTCTTGTGAGGCACATACCAAACTGGGCATTGTACTCTATAATGGGTCTAATGAGGGATGAGTACAGTGGGACAATGACCTCATTTTTTCTGCATGAAAAGCCCTTAGTGATGAGGTGTGCCACATAGAAGGATTTTCTGACTGTTGTGGTGATGTGGTTATCGAAGGTGAGACCACTGTCCACCTGTGTCCCTAAGTCTCTCATCACACTTTTGGTGTTTAGTGTACTGCCACCTATGTGGTAATTCATGGGTACATGTTTTTTCCCAAAGGGGATAACTATGCATTTCTTGGCATTAAGCTTGAGCCCATGGCTCTGGCACCAAACATTTGTTTCTGTAAGGCCCTTTTGTAGAATATCCACATAATTTGGGGGTTCAATAATGTCTCACAGTTTGCAGTCATCTGTGAACTTTGTTAGCCAGAGTCCCTTAGTGTTGGCCTGTACTTCAGAGAAGTAGATGCCAAACAAGAGCTGTCCCAGGACTGAACCCTGAGGTACTCCACTTGTCACTTGTCTGGAGCTGGATTTGGAGTCAGCCACTTTTACAGTCTGGGTTCTGTCAGTAAGCCAGTTGGCAACCCATTGAGTGATGTAGGGATTTATGCCCAGCTCTTCTTCTGTCAGATGGGTGTCTGAGTTGCAAGCCCTTATGGCTTGTCCACCTTTTTTGATATTTCATGAAGACAGGGTGCCCTTACGTACTAGTCCTTTCATGCCCAAGGTGGTTAATGAGTTGTCACTTAATCAGTCTATTAATTTGCCTACTTTTTTCCCCTTACCGCAATCTGACAGTGAGAGGGTGCTGCATACCTCAGATGTGCATAGACAGCTCAGACTTTATTTGGATAAAACTAAAGTTATCAGAAAATTGACCAATTGCTTGTTTCATTTCATCCTAGGTCTTTAAGTTTGGCTGTTTTGAAGCAAACTATTTCTACTTGGATTTCAAAGGCTATTTCCTTTTGTTACACTTCATGGTGAGAGCCTTGCTTCTTCTGTAAAGGCTCATTCTGCTAGACCTGTAGCTTCTTCTGGTGCTTTTTTCAAGGGCTTAGATACTACTTCTATTCTTGAAGCTGCTACCTGGACTTCTGTGCACACCTTTACCAAACATTACCAGTTGGATGGTATCCCCAGATCTAGAGCTGGTTTTGCTGATGTCATTCTTCGTGGCTTCTTAGAGGGCTCTACTGCTGCTTCCTCCTCCCAAGTTTCTTCTTGTGCTTTGGCACGCTCGCATTTGTAATGAATACTGCAGCAGTGAATGTAAGGACATAGTACAGTTGTGTGAAATCTTACCATAATGGTAGACGTCCTTGCCTTCATCGCTACAGTCTCCATCCCCCTAGTTATTTACCTTCCTGGATGTGCAGGTTATCTTTATTTTCCTTGGACTGCTGTACCTACTGAGGCAATCATTTCTGAGGATGGTACGCCTGAACATCACCTTTATGCCCTATGTTACATGAGGAGTGTGTAGGTGATGTTCAGTGCACCTTAAAGCAATGGTAGACTTTAGAAAACTGGCTGGACGGTGGGCTTCATGGTAGGGAGTCCTATTTGTAATGAATACTGCAGCTGTGAAGGCAAGGACATCTACCGTTATGGTAAGATTTTACACTACTATACTTTCTTTGGTGTAAGATGGGATATTTGTAACACTGTGATCATAATAATTAGAATATAATAAAAATTCTGTTCTTCTCTAATTCATTGTCTTATGCCCATTATCAAAAATAATTGCTATTCCGAGGTAAACTAAGGACAGTATTTCATTTCAATTCCAACTCCTTCAGCATATAAAATGTCATACAGAGTTTCAAAGGTTTTACCCTTTGTTTTTCTGTTTCATGTATTTTTCTCATAGTTCATCTAGCTGACTAGAAAGTGAAACAAAATACTGAGTTTTTTATATGACTGCATAAGAATCGTTCCATCATGAAGGTCTCATCAAATTTCCATTAATTGTATGCATACATTAATTTATTACATCCCAAGAGACTGTCCACATTTACATTCCAGGAATGGGTTTGTTGAATCCTTTTTCAAGTGTATTCCTTGCTTTACACCAATATTCAATTCCTTGAAGTGTATCTTCCATTCATTCCCTTAACTGTTTTAGTCAAAATTGTGTTTGCAATTTAAGAAGGTTATCTTGAAATGAATGTATTGCTGATCCACCTTTAGGAATACTAAATGCCATGTCACTCAAGGTACTAATTTCATGCCATATTACTTGTAAGTACTTTTGTTTGTTTTCTGGGTGGCTGGGGTACAGCAACTTACATGCCTCACTAGATGATGGTTCCCTCCAGTTGGCTCTCGCCTGGGTTAGGGCCTAAATTGTTACTGATAGGGAATGAGTGGGTGCAGCTCACAGGAGAAAACCTGATGGCCAACAGGTGACGGCATGGAAAGCATATAAAAAAACTAGGAACAGTGTGAACAACATCATTGCCAAAATATTAAGCAAATATATTTATATTCACATCTTGATGCTAGTTTCTTTTGCAGGTATCAAAATACTGGGGCAGGAAGATATTCACACACATACACTGTACTACAGTACAGCACTAAATATTAATAATTTCATAGTATAACACAGCTTGTAGCGGTTTAGCTATATATTAGGACCTTAATGTTGGATTTCCTTAGCATTACATTTTTTCTCTGGCTCTTATGGTTTTGGTTACACTCACCTGCTCAAGTTTGTTTTTTCTTTTGTCTGTACTGCACTGTACTGTACTGTACTCCACATTAATAGTGGATGTGCGCAACAGGGGCAGAAAGCAAGCAATAGATGTGACCAGAGCTGAGTCATAACTAGCTTATATAGTGCCCAGTGCAGTTCTCCATGTGGCCAGAGCTGAGTCATAGCTAGCTTATATAGTGCCCATTGCAGTTCTCCATGTGGTCAGAGCCGAGTCATAGCTAGCTTATATAGTGCCCAGTGCAGTTCCCCATGTGGCCATAGCTGAATCATAGCTAGCTTATATAGTGCCCAGTGCACTTCCCCATGTGGCTGGGGCTGAGTCATAGCTAACTTATATAGTGCCCAGTGCACTTCCCCATGTGGCCAGAGCTGAGTCATAGCTAGCTTATATAATGCCCAGTACAGTTCCTTATGCAGCCAGGGCTGAGTCATAGCTAGCTTATATAGTGCTCAGTGCAGTTCCCTATGTGGCCAGGGCTGAGTCATAGCTAGCTTATATAGTGCTCAGTGCAGTTCCCTATGTGGCCAGGGCTGAGTCATAGCTAGCTTATATAGTGCTCAGTGCAGTTCCCCATGTTGGCAGAACTGAATCATAGCTAGCATATATAGTGCCCAGTGCAATTCCCTATATGGCCAGGGCTGAGTCATAGCTTGCTTATATCGTGCTCAGTGCAGTTCCCCGTGTGGTCAGAGCTGAGTCATAGCTAGATTATACAGTGCCCAGTGCAGTTCTCTATGTGGCCAGAGTTCAGTCATAGGTAGCTTACATAGTGCCCAGAGCAGTTCTTCATGTGGCCAGAGCTGAGTCATGGGTAGCTTATATAGTACCCAGTGCGGTTCCCTATGTGGCCAGAACTGAGTCATAGCAAACTTATGTAGTGCTCAGTGCAGTTCTCCATGTGGCCAGAGCTGAGTCATAAGTAGCTTATATAGTGTCCAGTGCAGTTCCCCAACCTGGCACTTCTCCCCAAGATGAGGACAAAAAAAACTTTGCAAGAAACTGTGACTTACTACAGTTACATTACCACACACAAAGTACTTAACCTCTTCAGCCCTGACTACAGAAATAGTAACAGCATTCATTTTTGCATGCTTGTTTTGCAGTGCTGCACCATCCACAAATGGTGATCATGATTCCTAACAAACTGAACCTGGGGCAGCTTCCCCCATTGTCTCACCCTAACTACTCTTTCTGGATGTGAGTACACTAATGCAGCATAAGGGCATGACAGTTACATGTTCATATGTATGTGTGTGGGGAAGGGTACTGTGATCTATGTGCACCTGGGGTAACACATGGTACATCGGAGACAATGACACTTATACATAGACAAAGACATAACTATGTATACAGCAGATGTGGGTTAGTTAGAACAGGGTATGCATACCAATACACATGATGCAAGACTGTGGCCAGTGACAACATGCCTGTTGCTTCTGATGTTGGTATTGTTTGGAGGAGAATAGACACAGTATGACACCAAATGGAGGTAGGGGCACTGCACATAAATATGTGTCATCCAAGGACAGCCTTGTGTTACCCATAGGTGTACATGTCTTGTCTTGGGCAAAAGGGAGAGGGAACAGCTGAAAAAGTTTGCTAGCCAAGAGACTGAGGCATTATGGCATTCCCTATGCACACAAGGCACTCCAGGGCCAGTTGTAGCAGAGAATTGTTCAGGGCAGCAGTGCCGTGGGCAACCAAATTAGTTCCATTGCACAGGTACAGTGAAGGGTAACTGATATTCTGTTGCATGCCAAGACAAAGGAATGGGACATTTCCAAAGAGATGTCCACCATAGAAGGTGGGTTACCCAAATGGAAATGAGTCACAAAAGTGGAGGATAAACTGGCATCCCTGTTTGGGGAGAGTGAGTGGACCTTAATACCTGGTGGTGGCTTGGATGTTGAAGCTAGGCTGGGAATGACTACCTGAGTGTCTGTAAGGGATATACCTAGCTAATAATAGGGGGCACATTTCTATGTTGTGCACTGACCTTCATGTATGGAGGCATATTCAGCCGAACACCTCTGGACATATCTTTTCTGGTGTATCTGGGCTGTGACTGCAATACCCTGCTTCACAATGTATGTATGTGCCCATGTTGTATTCACGGATTATATTCTGTACCAGTATTAAGGGGTCTGAGTCATGGTCCACTGCTGCCACAAATATGTTGTGTTTATACTCTCACAGGACTGACTTGTTTGGAATCCAGCATGAGAGGACAAAATCCGGCTGATGTCAGAAGGTCACCTGTGTCTGACACTGATGGCATTGTGCACATGGTATAGTCAGGTAACACAGTGGCACTATCAGCAATGCTGGTATTGGATGGCTTTCACACAGTCCCCACATATGATCTGATGGCAGAGGATTGGTCCAGACCTTTAGACTCACCAGTTTTTCATGTTAGACATTCTGTAACTGTGAGACCCATCCAGGCTACACAGGAGTTACCACAACAGATGTCATGTGTCAGCTACTTTGCTTCTAACATGTGTGCTCACAATTTAGGGTGGAGAGACATATTGGTGGATATTACTGCCATGATTCCAGGTCTTTCCTTGATCTGTGTACAACATATGCAATCAATCAGCAGACATACAGGTTGATGATCCAAACACAGACAGCTGCTACACCCAGTATAATATAAATGGTGAGTGTAGTTTAGCCTACTTGGTTATGTGCACCACCATGCTGGTCATGTGCATATGAGGGTTCTTATGGAAGGTGGATGGTCACAAGCCACCCATACACAGATAACACACATTGTTTCGGAGACAGGATCACTGCCGCCTCTACCCAAAGTGGCCAGCATACCTGGGCATGCCTGGTTTCATAGTCTTGATAAATGATGCTGTAGGCTGCACCCTGGGAAGTCTCACCACTCCACATGCTACTAGTTATGCAATTCTACATCATCAATACCCCTGTTAACTGACAGAGAGCCGCACCTGCTTGCGGCCATCAACTAAGTCATGGACACTGTCCACCATTTGGTTACCAACATAGGACACCATATCTGGGTTCCCAATCAAGCTCTTGAAGTGGCACATTGCCCCTACTGCAGACTTCTTCAAGCCCTAAAACAATAGGCCAATAATGCACATATAACTAGTGTTCATGACATCACAGCTCCACTTTGCCACAGGATAAAGGGATCCCTGACCCTCTATAAAATTGTTACCAACATGAGTGGTTACCACATCGACCACCCAGCGTCCTTGACCATATGATACCATGGCTGCCACTGTACCCCTCACTACCTATGCAAATGATAAAAGTGTCATATCCACACTCTATCCTGTGAGGCCATGGTATTAGTAATGCACAACATGGCTAGTTAGTGCACTGCTTTACAAAGACCAGGTGTTATGATGCATCAGTTCTATTCTGTGTTATCTGTACCTTTTCTTGTTGTTGTTGATCAGATGCCACCTCTTTGCCAATGTATACATTGTGTCTACCTCTGCCTTGCATAGGGTACCACTACAGTCTGTTTCTCCAATGATTTTGCACATGAATACTCATTTGTTGCTGGAATAAGTCTCTCAGGCAATACTGAGATGTTTCCATATTGTTATAGGTGCTTGAGCACTACCATGTTATGCTACATGGTGTTTAGCATGAATACTTAGCTGCAAACCTCAGGTGCAGACTTCAATGTACCATCAGATGTATACAAGCAGGGAAACCATCTCCTTAGGAGTACAAACACACATTCAACAATGTTCTGTATCTGTGAATGTGCAGTGTCATCAGCCATCTCAGCCATTGTATCAGGGAATGAGGGGGTTATCATCCATGTATTTCAGTGTGTATCCAAAACTGAAAACCGGTTGCAGGAAGGAAGGCACCAAACAAAAAATGTAAGAACAAGCAGTTTAATCCAAAATGAAGTGCTTTTCATCACAGTAAATACTGTGACTTCTTCAGATAAAAACAACATTGAGAGCATGCCTTTAAGTAGTCAGTGAGCAGTAGTTAATTAGGTAATTAACCAATATTAGTTAATCAGTTTATTTCATTCTTCTTGACAACAAATTGAAAACTAGTACTCATAGAAACTACAGTTTCTAAAGACTACGAAAGTGTCACAAACACATTTAGACACACCCACATGCAAAACTCAAACCCTAACACTACAGAAGAAACAATACTAAATGTTCTTATATACCATAAAATACCTACAAAGGTTTTTATTCTTTATAAGTAATAAAGCAGATAAGGAAAAGTGCCCAAATGAATACTCAAAACCAAAATGAGAGCACTGGACAGCCATTGACCCGAAAAATATTTATTAAAACACAGCAAACCAAAATAAAACTTAACGCTGGAGAATCAAACAGTACGTTTTCATCCACAACTTCCTCAGAATACAAGCCAACCAAGTTGCGGACGAAAACGTACTGTTTGATTCTCCAGTGTTAAGATTTATTTTGGTTTGCTGTGTTTTAATAAATATTTTTCGGGTCAACGGCTGTCCGGTGCTCTCATTTTGGTTTTCAGTATTCGTTTGGGCACTTTTCCTTATCTGCTTTATTGTTTGTTGTACCTGAAGGATGGATGAGCTGATTGTTGAACCCGAAGCTATTTCAGTCAGAAATAGTGGTACTAACGCATTTGAATCCTTGCTTGGATGTATGACACAGCTTGTGGAATTACTGGAGCCGATTTGTTACTCTCTCTTAAGGTCCACCCCTGAATCTACAATTCCAGGAAACCAGGAGGCAGGACCTGTAAGGAGTCATATCGGCAGTTGTAAGAGTAAATGCATTGGTGAAGCAAGTTATTTTCCTAAAACAGTTTCATTTGATCCTAAGCGAACACCGGAGTGTTTGAAACATAGTCCAGTAATTGTTTATGACGAAAGGGATAACGCAGACGAGCCGGTGGAAGTTAGACATGATTCTGACATTATTTTAACTAAAAACGCTCTACACAGCTCTAATAATTTAGATGACTGGTTGAAGGAGAGTGTTTCTTTTGATAACATTGCTCAAACTACAGGTGAGACGCAAGCCGACACCTACGCTAACAATTTGAATAAAATAAATGAATTACTGTACGAATTTAAAGTTTTAAGCGTGGATAATGCTTATCTGAATAACTGTTTGCACAAGAGAATTGTACCAAAAGGATTAAGGGTATACAGATACCCGAATAATGTTATAGAAGGTTTTGACTTTCACAAGGACTTGTTAAAAATTTTTGACAATTGTGGTCTTGATATTTTGCGTGCAATAATCAAATAAAATGACTTGACCATGGTTAACTTGAATGAAAGGATTAATAGAATTAACAACTGTTTATTAAATGACTTGATGTTTACTGTTGAAAAAGAGAAAAAAATTATTTTGAGATAAGAAAGCAAACTGATGATAGAATTAATGTTATTATCAATAGGAAAAAACATAAAATGTTAAGGGATGTATCTGAATATGAACATAACACACATTACCCCAGACCAAGGAGTTTTACAGACCATGTTAACAGTGACCAATATTTGTTTAGGGGTAGAAACACTGAAGGGAGAAACAACCCTAGTTACTATCAGGGGGATATGCATGTTGATGTCAATGAAGACATAGATAATGGTCCTGGGGATATTGCTGACCCTTTAGGGTATCCACCCCCCCCCGCCGTTCCAAGAGGCTGATGAACAAAGCAACCTATCAGCGGGGGAACTGGAATGGCTGGAGCAGCAGAGGTGGCTATCAGAAATATTGAATGATGGACATTTAAATAATGATGTGTTAGAAGTATCAGAATTGGAATCTGAAGGAATAACATCTAACGGCACCATGTTTACCTTCAATGGGTACACTATTTTTAATTACAGCAACTTGGATATTACCAAATAATTTTTTAGTTTATTTATTAAAGGTTTTAAATTTGTACCAAGAAGGAAATGTGATATTAGTAAAGTATTGATTGACCTTAAAATGTTTGTACGAAAGAAAAATATGGAATTCATTTTTAAATCAACTAATGTGGGTTACGGTTCTTTAAAGAGAAAAAGTACCTGGAACCCTCCATTACACCCGCAGTTAAAGAACTTTGAGTGTCTGGTAGAAAATAGACTCAGGAAACAGTTGACCAACAATAGGGTTTGGTCTAATTTATCCAAAGAGGAAAACTTTGTTTTGAATACATTGAAGGAAAACAAATTTGTTAGGGTTATGAAACCAGACAAGGGAGGGGGTACTGTCATTATGGATTCCATCATATATGAAAGTAAAATGATGGAGCTCTTGCAGGATGAGGAGAAATATTCTAAGGTTTCGATGAATGAAATCAATATTACCAGTAGAAAAATTTTTATTACTTTAAATGATTTATTATTGGAAGGCACTAATGATATTGACACTTTCAATTTTTTATATAATAAGGAACCTAGAGTACCTAGTATTTTCGGAATTCCCAAGACCCATAAAAGCACATTTGATCCACCATTGAGACCAACTGTGGCAGCTAGCCAATCTGCCACTGCAGCAATAGCTAAATATCTGGATGTAAAGTTGAAGGAATTTTCTTTGAGTTTTCAGAATACACTTAAGGACTCTTGGGATTTCCTTAGGAAGGTAAAAATGATTTGTTCTCTGACCAACGTATGTTTGCAACAATTGATATAGTGGACTTGTTCACATCAACTCCTCATGTTGAAGGGTTGGAATTTTTAACTGAGGGTCTTAGGAAGCATGGGAAGTTTAATGACAGGGATACCTATTTGATTAATACCCTGATGGAAATAGTTTTAAAGAATAATTTCCTTTATTTTGAAGGAGAGTTTTACCAACAAGAAAAAGGTGTGGCAATGGGTGCATTGTGTGCACCCACATATGCAAACCTGGTGCTTGCATGGTGGGAATATTTTTATATTTTCCATTATATATACAAAGAAAACTGGGTTTTGTATTGTCGGTTTTTAGATGATATCTGTATCTTTTAGACAGGAAGAATGGATAAGTTTGTCGAATTTATGCAATATATTGCTTCCACTACTAAGTTTTTGAAATTTACTTATAAATGTGGATTTGATTCTATTGACTATTTAGATGTAAAAAATCACTAAAGATAAGGGAAAAAAAGTTTAAATCAGAGGTTTTTAGAAAAGATACTTATTGCAATTCATTCCTTCACTTTAACAGCGCACACCCAATTGACCAAAAGAGGAGTATTTTTAAAGGTCAGCTTGTAAGGGGCAGCAGGATGACCTCGGAAGATGCAGATTTTTTGAAGGAGGTGAATTTGTTGGAAAATATGTTTCTGGAAAGGGGTTACCCTGCTTGTATGATTAGACAAACTGTTGAGGAAGTGCTCTTATATAGGCATGACAGATTTGCACCTATATTAGGTGTTGAAGAGGTTAAAATAGGTGAAGAAGTGACTACAAGTAAGAACATTGGGTACAAAAATATTTTCGTACTAGATTACAATGGGAATAGTAACATGATCACAGAATCCCTTAAGAATGAATGGGGGATTTTCGTACTAGATTACAATGGAAATAGTAACACGATCACAGAATCCCTTAAGAATGAATGGGGGAGATTTAGTGATCTATCCGACTTTAACCTCCATTTTGATATACCTATAAAATATGTTTACAGAAAAGGTAGAAACATAAAAATTATTTTAGAAAGCAATGGTTGAAGTAAAAGGAAAGTTAAAAGAGTAGGAACCTACAAATGTGGAGGGTGTCCACAATGGCCCCATATACTCAACAAATCAGAGGTATATATTACCTGTCGTAAAAAAATATTTTAGCAACAGTTTATAGCAATTGTGAAACAAAAGGGTAGTATACCTTGTGATATGTGAGAAATGTGAATGTTTTTATGTGGAGAAGACAGAGAGGTGTTTAAGGCGTAGGATTTATGGACATTTATACGACATTAAAAAGGGTAATGCAAAGAATGCTTTATTTAAACATAGTGAGGTTAGTGGACACATACCATTCAAATTTTTTGTCATAGAGGTGGTCCAGAAGGATGCCAGAAGGAGGCCATGGGAGACACAATTGGGATACCGTGAGGTTTACTGGCAGTTGGTTTTGGAAGCCAACAAATGGCCTGGTTTAATTATTTACAACAAAGAGAATGAGTTTATTATCTACAATTTCTCTGGCCCAACTATGTTTATCTAAGGATGTTTTCCATACATTCCTCTTAAAAGGTTTTTAAACAATTTATATTTATTATATTATATACAATTGGTACAATATATATGTATATATATATATATATATATATATATATATATATACATTTATATTTGTATATACATACTTTTGTATATTTATTAAGTAAGATTTTATAGTTTTCAAGCAAACACTAATATTTTTAAGGTGCCCATCAGATTTTCATGACAGACCTGCATTTGTTTGTTTATTTATTTATTTGATTAAATAGCAGATAGAATTTTATTATTCATTACAGGTTTACTTATGTTGCATTTGCTTTATCTATGTCTACATATATAAAATATTCTGCATACATAGTATGAAATTTTTACAACACTATCCCCGGGATTCATGAACCTTGCGCCAGGCGCCAGCATAGCGTCGGCGTTATAACGCCAAATATGGCTGCTTAGCGATTCAGGTATGAATGAATTCCACGTGCACTACCGGCGTCGCGGACCGTCCCTTGGCGTAGGTAGGCAAAACACACTGTGTGCGGTATTGCACCATGCAAATGAGGGCAAATAGCGAGCCACGAAGTGGCGCGAAGCGTAAGCGTAAGACGCGGCAATGTAAACCAAAAAGCGGTTTACATTTACCCAAACATACCGGAGGAGTAGCGGAAGGCTGTCAAAGTCAGGTATCATATAGGTGCAATATGCCAATGTGGAAAGGCACCGAGAATGTCCAAAGAAAATATGCACAAAATGTAAAAAATGACATAAATGGCACGTCGTAGAAAGAACAGCAGACCCCGGGATGTGTGCACAGAAGTTGTAAAGCAATGAAATAATATGATAATGTCCGAAAAGAGCATTAGAACACAAATCAGCTGCACAGCCACCACACACCATAGTATGTATGTAAAGCTGCAACCCCAGCGCAATGGTTGTCAAGGAGTGGAGGCGGTGTCGGCGCCGTAACCAGGTATTAGTAGTCAATTCCATGCAAATGAGGCAGATAATAGTGAATCGCAAAAGCGCGCCAGCGTAAGGATGGAGCAAGCGGCGTGATGCGACACCAAGGAGTGGCCTACACGAGATACATGTCAACCACACAGGGGTGTGCCACTGTAGGAGGAAGGATATTGGAGGACAGCAAATCTGGGCTGTACAATGCACATCACAGCATCATGACTGGCGTGTTAGGAAATAGATGCGCTGACAGTACAGAATGCGCGTACAAATGCATGTGCACGAGGATGACTACGTTCCCGAAACCAGTCATGTGACGGCCTCATCGGCAACAACCAGGGATATAGGAAGGTAATGCGGAGAATACGAGGAAATGCGGAAGCAGTGTAAATGTATCCGTAACGAGCAATTAACACCAATCAATGCAGGAAGGGCAAGCGCCGGCAGCTGATAAGTCTGCATGCAGACTCCTGCAGAACGGGAAAGGGGAGGCATATGAGAGCAAAGATAATAGGGGATGTAGTAGAAATGCAAAGAGCAAAGAACCGAAATAGCACAGCCAAGTACAGAGGTAGCATAACTGCGGCTGCAGATAAAATGCATCATATGCCATGTGCCTGCAGGATGCAGTAATGTAAGATGCCAGGCGAAGGCAATGCAGGCAACTGTAATGTAACACTACAGGCAGTACCGTTGCAGCTGCAAGCGTAAAACCACGGAAATAATCCATGGATAGGGCCGCACAGACACACCCAATGACTTCACCGGGTATACAGCACAACAGTAATAAATGTGAATCGCACAACACACAGCGATTTCCCAAACGCCGCACCGTAGGGTGTAAACAGATGGGGAACTTTTAACATGTATATGCTGGGTGCCGCCGTGGCCGTGATGCATAGGTATGTGGCAGAGACAGGCGGAGTTGCGGAGGGTGGTGCCGACAACTACCGTAGGCCTCACAGGAGAAGGAGAGTGTTCAGACCAAGGGTGACCTACCAGGGGCTGCGAGACCTGGAGATAGTAGAGCGCTACAGGGTGGACAGGGACACGTTACAGCAAATAGTGGAGCTGTGCCGGCGCCTGAGAACAAGAGACAACAGAGGGGAGCCCATCCCAGTGGACACAAAGGTATGTGTGAGCTTGCGAATACTGGCTACAGGTACCTTTCAAAGGCCCACCGGGACATAATGGGCATCTCACAGGCATCAGCATCCAGGGTACTACACCAGTTCCTGGATGCCATGTTCCACATGCCCATGAGCACATAAAGTTCCCCACATCTCAGGAGGAGTTGGCTAGCAATATCGCCGCTTCCACCGTGTGGCACAATACCGGAGGTCCTGGGTGCGATAGACTGTGCGCACATAGAAATCAAGTCACCACCTGGGGAGCAGGGTAGGCGCTACATAAACCGCAAGGGATACCCCTCCATCAATTGCCAGGTCGTGTGCAATGCGCGGGGCATTATCATGGATGTGTGTGCTGGCAGCCCTGGAAGCTACCACGACTCCCATATCTGGCATGCCTCACAGCTGTATCAGGTATTAGCCAGTGGGGACATCACACAAGGTCACCTTGTGGGGATGCTGGCTACGCACTGGAGCCGTGGTTGATGACACCCATCAGAAATGCACACACACACATGCAAGAACGCCATAATGAGGCACACGCACAAGCGAGAATAATCATAGGCGTGTGTTCGGGATCTTGAAATCACGGTTCCGGTGCTTGGATACATCCGGTGGAGCCTTGCAGTACTCTCCAGGCACAAGTGCCCACATATTCATAGTATGTTGTATGCTACACAATATGATTCTGCGGAAACAGCTGCTGCAGGGACATAATGCCGGAGGGCCACCAAGCCCGCCACAACTGCCAGGGCAAGCACAGGCACAGGGCGGGCGGCGCCACGGACACACTGAGCCAGCCCCAGTAGGTAGACAGAGGCGTACCCAATATGCCTACGCCCTGGCAAAGAGGGAACGCATAGCACATACTTTGACAGTGTAGGCCCCATGGACTGACACCTCCTGACCTGCACACACAGTAAAATGGACGCCACACAAACATGTCCGCCCGTAATGTGTACCGTATGTGCGGACGTATGTGTGACTCCAACAAAGGCACCGCCAAACACTGCACACCCAATAGCCAGCAGAGCATGGAGCGCCAACACCTCAGCATGCGCCGGTTCAACAGCACACGGCGTAGCCATATGCTGCCACTATCGCCGCAAGTCGACCACACATGCGCATGTGCATACACAGATACGGAAATACATATCAGTACACATGTAGAAATATATATGCATACACAGATAGAAAGGACAACAGGGTAATATGGAACCCAGGGATGCAAGTTCACAGATAAGTAAGGCCTTGAAATCACCACATATTAAACATAGTGACCGACAACCCGATCATCCTGGAGGGTGGGCAGGGCAGGTAACGCCAGCCATGGAAATGTTAACCTGCATCAATACATATCCAGCGTGTCGGGATGGTCACCAGTCCACGGTACAGTAGCGGGATATGTGTAGGGTCACCACCTGTCCCACGTTGTGAGGGACAGTCCACCTTTGGGCAGTTGTGTCCTGCAAAAGCATTGACAAAATGGCAAATGTCCTGAGATTGTAGGACAAAACCATTTCCCATAATTACTTTATTAGTTGCAGAAAACAGTTATTTTGTAGAAGAAACATCTAAATATGATAATAAACAGAATAAGCAACTGTAATGCTACAGCTTTGTATTCCGTCAGAAAAGTGAAGCGCTGTCCTTTGTACTGGCCGTGGGTATGTGTTGGCATGCAAAATCTGGCGTTTCTACTAAAATGTCCCACTTTGGCCATTTGAAAGGTGGCAACCCTACATATGTGCGTGTCATATCCATAGGACATGAGTGCGGAGATACACGCCGCCACCGGCGATCACCAACGTAGGTATTGTGTTCAACCGTCGGTCTTGGCGGAAAGCATACCAGTGAAGTGTATGCGACATTATGAGGAGCGTACCTCATTTGGGGTGTAAAACAGTTCATGTTCCTCGCAGTTCCTCCAAGTTCCACATTGAAAATGTCTCTCAAACATCCATTGTTAGGAATGTATATAAATGACATCCTGGTAAATAGAATGTACTCATAGTAAGTTAGTAAAGGTTCTTCACTGTAAGTAAATCAGCATATCATAATCAACCTATGACCTACTTAGCTGAAGTTGTCACTATGCCATTACTATGTGTTCCACATTATGCCCATGTGTTTCACATTACTACTGTGTGTGTTCCCCACTCCGGAAATAGAAGGTTGACAGCCATGGCGGCAATATGTGTATGTGTGAGGTGAGGTTGTCGTGTGTTCCGCTGTGTGTGTGTAATGTGTGTGCCAGTGTAAACTGTGTATGAAGGTGACATGTCACAGGCGGAGTGTAATAACAGGCGTAGGCATACAGTACAGGAACCATAGGCGTATGTACAGCAGTACCCACAAAGTAGTACTGACATCTCCTCAGTGGCTATGCGTGGCGGCGTAAAATGATGCAAAGCGCCAAATGTCCCAAAGTGTACCACAGGGCCATAGCAAACAGGAGATGCAAAGGGCGCATGTACAAACCACGACCGTAGGTATGGCGGCCATAACGTAGACTCCACACGGTCCGTCGGCAGCGTTACACAGCATCAGGCATGTACGGCGAAAATACGAATGTGCCATCCGGCACCGATCGTGAACACTCACGGTCCGGTAAATACCGCGGTGTGTTCCACGACCGTGGCGTAAGCAAGCGGCACACGAATAGGAGGCTACGGTAGCATACAGTCCGCCCCAAGTATAGGACCACAATCACCGTAACTATCAGCGACAAAATGCCAATGGATGGTAGGCGCGGACGAACATCCGCAGATATATAACCGATGTGAAGGAGGAATACGTGCAGGAAGCACACATGCAGGCGATACCGACAGCAGTCGACATCAACAAAACAAACATTCCCGGAACAACAGACAGGTAACCCGCAGCTCCCCAAGCAGGGATGGAGCACACACACAAGCATATCTGGTATGTATAAATGCAAGACTCACAGCGGGTACCCGTCACCCACATCCGCAGATATACCCCATTGCACATATCAAAGGGATAACAGCTAAAACCGTAGCAAACACATACAGGCAGTGAATGACAGCGGCATACCCACAACAAGCTCCTGGGAAACACTAGCAGCGGCTCATGCATCCATGCATTCGCTATGTACAGGAAAATAACAGCCATGTAACACATTTGAATGCACAACGCCATCGACAGGCGCCGCCAGGACACGGGGACCCACATGTCGAACACAATACCATACCCAACACACACAATCCACGGCTAACACCACAGCGAAATGTACCCGACACCACACATAGCGGATGCAGTCACACAAACATGATACAATACATACCATCCTCACGAAGGTATTGCAAATAACCAACGGCCACACGAGGAAAGAACCATGGCCTAGTGCCGGCGTAGCGAGCGAAAGGAAGGGGATCACCGCTGATATGCGCATAAGTACACACCGAGGAACAGCTATTGGCCTGATTAACCCACATGCATCAGGCGGCGAATATAAGGAAGACTCCTGGATATTCAAACCGTATGTTCATACCGAACTCATACAAACTAGAAAGAGAAACAAGGGAATAGAGGCGAACTCAGAACAAAAGGCGGAAAGGTATGTCGAACCCACGACATGTACTGGTGTGTAACGCCGCGATCGTATGACGAATCTGTACAGTATGTGAACAGTGTGTGTAGGTAAAGATACCTGTCCATCAGGCAGAGAGGCGAAGGTTGGATATGTAATGCTAAAGCGCGCAGCATACCAACAACTGTGGACAACGTGTGCACAGCAGTGGGACAACATGTAAACACCGGGATAACCCCAGGGCGACTTGCCACCCTTTCAAAAGGCCAAAGTGGGAAATCGTCGGGACACACTTCAGATGTTACAGGTGGACACATACCCATGGTCAGTACAAAGGTTAGAACTCTACTCTTTTGCATAAAGAAAAGTGTAGTCTTGTAGCAGTTCAGTTGCTTATTGTGTGTCTTGTAACAGTTAGGAATGTACATACATAAATAAGTATGTTATGCAACTCTTACATAAGAATGGGATATAGTGATGTCCCACAATCTCAGGACATTTGCCATTTGTGATAAATTTTGTCAGGACACAACTGCCCAAGGAGGGACTGTCCCTTGCAAAGTGGCACAGGTGGTAACCCTACCCCAGGTCTGCCATAGGGGTTGCAAACACAGAACAATGCCACCACCCGCCCGATGCTGGCAGTGGATATCCAACACTGAAGTGCCACAGCAGGGGATAGGACATTTATGTATAGTGTCACAGCACACATGTGCATGGGCATATACCGTCGATGTCATACGGAATGTGCGCCGGCGTGCACCTATCCCACGCAGTAAGAGCGACTATGTCAATTATGTGTAATGCAAAGCTGGCATGATGGATATGTTCACAAATCATAGACAGTATCACAGGCATAGCATGCATGATGGGCGATGGGCTAATGTTATATACATACACAAGATATGTATGGCCTGCACATATGGGACAATGTAGTAGCAGAATAGGTACCGAAATGGAGGTAACAGCAAGTGTCCATGTCCAAGCGTTCCATAGCAGGTGCAATGTGTGCCACAATGATGTCCAGCACGGCCGTGTGTAAACACATGTGCAATGTACACAGTACTGACACCCCATGGTAGTGTCCACTGAGCGGCAGAACTGGATGTCAACTGTCATGTCTATACAATGCGTCCGCTGTGGTGGTACCATGGGTCTGTGTCACCCTACCAGCAAGGCAGCTATCACATGACTAGTGACACAGTGTGCCCCTGTGGGATGTGCACAGGACCTATGTCCCACAGCATGGTGTGTGTCCAGTCTGTGGATGTCACACAGGCGCCGGGCTGAGCAATGTGGCATGTGTGCACACATGCAGGACTGCTCCTCCCCTGCCCACAGCAAGCGCCATGTAGGAGTACTACATGCATCAGTACTGTGGAGAACATGGCCCATGGCAGAGTACATTACACCCCTGTGTTAGTGGCATGCAGGTGAGCACAGATGTGTTACATGACTGTCATTTGCATATGTAAACTGTCTGAGCTGGGTAGAGAGCACAGCATGACTATACTGAGACATGTAACGTTGTATCCATTGTGTAAGGTACACCACACATGTGTTATTGTAACACGGCCTGCGTGTACATGTGTGTATGGCACAGGTACAAGGGCACCCAAGGTATCAGCTAGACATACGGTCCAGAAATGTGTAGTCCTGCACATGTGTACCCACGCTATGGTGTAATATGGCAACCACAGCACCATGTGGGCCATGTGTGTGTACATCAACCATGTACAGCGTGATATGCCTGTATAGGGACAGTATCCATGTGATACACACCGCATGACTGTCAGTATGCAAAGGTGATGTGTATGCACTATGTGTGATGTAACTGATGCAATGATATCTACATGATATATCTGCCACACTGACACCTGTATGGGTGTCAGCAACATAGTAGGATGAGCTAGAATGCTGCCAGGTATGTAGAAGTGGTATATGTAGGCATGTACAGTACTGTGTGACAGCAGGTAGTGTGCGTATGCAAATACTGAGCATGAGGGGCCACATGTCTGAGGCGTGCAATGCCACACGTCCCTGAAATGTTGTAGTCAGCATGATATGCCTGCACCACTGTGTGAACTGTACAGAAGGCACATGGCGTAACATGCCGATACATAGAGTACGTTGTGATGCTGGATGTGTACACTGTCAATAGCATAAACTGGAATGGTGCTGAAGGGCAAACAGCGGATCATGTCTGATGTGATACCCTCTGTACCACCCCAACCACCCATGCAATAATATGACAGGTGGCCAGCATGGGATGTGGTGTGCTGTGGCGCACAGAAGCCCAACAAGGGTGCCAGGAAAGGCATGCAGGTAGTCAATGAGTGTGTGAAGCATGTATGTCAAGATGTGGCCCAGTGCCATACTGAATGGCCCAGTCATGGGAGTAGAGATGCAGCCCCAAACGTGCAAAGCAGTACCATACATGTGTAGTGTGATAGATGTGGTAGTGTGGTGGACAGGGAGCACAACGTACATGAATGGGCTAGCAGTCACTGACGTGTGCAGCTGCAGAGACATGTAACATCCAGGTTGGCGGGATACAACAACTTCACGGTTGGAGGTGACATTGGGACTGTGTTCCCAGACATAACATGTGCATGCCAGTACTATGTATGTGTCCACAGGGTTAATACAATGTCCAGCCAAGGATTGGAACCCTGTAGTGAGTGAGAGTGTGTATTGTTGGTAGGTACCCCATTGGCAGGCAGGATGCCAGCAACATCTGTGTCGTCAATGCCTGCATGACCGTGGTATGCTGCATTGAATGTGGATGTAGTCAAACAGCAGAGACATACCACCACACTGCGTGAGGGCCCACACTGCAATGTCTGGCAGTCATGTGTAGGTAGCTAGCTGTGGAGTATGTCATGCACCAGCAGGACACACCATGACTGTCAAGTGACACACAACACACAGGTGAACAAAACTACCGTGCAACAGCCTGCACATGTGCCCATACAGCCTGTGCATGGAACAGGAATACCACTGTGGCGTCTGTGAAAATGCCAGCACCACCATGTCTCAGTGTGGAATAGCATGGTCCCTACCAGTGTGTAAATGTAGCAGAAGTGCACTGTGATCACTGTTGGCATAGGCACATAGACTGTCCATCGGACGGGGTGCCATGCCCTCAACTACCTCTGTCAGTGGATGTCAGTAATACCGGCTGTAGTGTGTATGTACCATGCATGCTGCTATGGTTGTGTGCTTAGGGTGTGGCTAGCAGGGATGGTAAGCATGGATGTTCAGCAAACAGAGGGGAGGTGTGTAGGCCTAGCATACAGACACATGGAGGTTTGGTGCATGCTGAGGGTAGTGTAGGTATGGTATGTGTCGTGTAATGTGTCACCCAGCTATGCGTACTGCATGGCCAAGCATGTGTGGAGTGCGTGGGAGTCCATACTAGGGAAGGTCGTGTTGCTGGCAATACATAGCAGTAGCAACTGTCCCAGGTGCAATGTACAGCATGCCAACCCGACTGGCATGTAACCTGTGGTGTACAGTGTCTGCACTGTCGCGTGTCACAATGTGTGTAGTGGCCACAAACATGGGTATCTGAACATGGACTACCTATGATGCAATGTGTCATGGGAAAATACAGTATGTGTGTAAATCACGGTGTGGTGTGGGAACCACCCACCTGTGTGTGTTACAGTCAGGTATGTGACTGGGAGGTATGATCTGTGTACAATCTGGACTGGCAGGTGTGCCGTGTAGGGCATGGAGGCAGGTCCCAGGCACCGTAGATAAATGACATGTGTGCTGTACTGTGTGTGCAGTGCTAGTGTACAGCACAGTGGAGGGTGTAAGCATTGTCACACATCACTGCATGCTGTGCCTACCTGTGACAGCCCTGCCAGAGACAGACATGTGACACCGCTGCACAGGCAGCATAGCATGAGAAGATGTACATGTGGGCTGCACACCTTAGCCAGATGTCCACCGTCATGTGTGCCGCGGTAGTGTGGTTCAACACGACTATCAGACTGGACAAACAGCACATGCCTGCATAACAACAGTATGACCATAGTCAACAGTCCCAGTGACAGAGTAGGCCAATGTAGACTATCCCTGCATGCAGACCAGTGGCTACTGGACACCTGGCTAGACACACACCTGGACGGTTAATTCACCATTGAGCCATCACATGTCCACGTCCATGTGGGCCGTACAATGTCATCACAGGGTGGTCACAATAGCAGGTGGCAAGGCAGACACGGTGTACCAGGTGATGTGTCATGTGTGCATATGTTGAGTAGCACAGCCGTTCACATGTCTGCAACATACTGGTGCACGATGTATACTGTTACATGATGAATGGAACTGCACTGTCACCCACTACAGGGCCAGCTGGCACAGGTGTGGTGTGACTGGTGTAACCATGTTTGCACAGGATACACACTGCTGTTGTAGGCAGCCATGCTGGTGGCCACCAGTGATATATGCAGTGGTCATACAAACATACCGTACACAGTGTTCAGGCAGGAATGTCAATTGTCGTGGGCGATGTGCTGCTATGTGAATGTGGGTGTTTGTTGTGAATGTCACACATCCAGAAGACACCATCTGGTGCAGTCATGGTTGTCAACACCGGTACACACATCCACAGCAGTCAGAACCCAGTCCGACAATGTGTGTCAGTCACCCTTGTACCGTGTGACATATGTGCACATGGCGGAACACCTCCACTGTCATCTAAGCTGGCTACATGATGGCTGGAATGTGCTGTAGAAATGTACAATGCTGGTAGCCCAATGAAGTACCTGGAATCAGACACAGTACACTATGTCAGCCATGTAAACCATGCACAACAATGACTGCCCAACAGACACAAACAATGCATTGACACATGGAACATGTGCTCATGACAACCCGCACTGAGGTATGTTGCACATATAGATGTACAATTGTCATCTATGGCCATAGCATGGATGCAGACACACATACTCCACAGGTAGTACCATGTGATGTAGGTAGGGGGCATTGCTTGTGTATATGTCACAGTAGATGTACACAGACATGTCCTGCATAGCCGTCATGTAGGGGTAGCTGTGGTATGTCACTACTGGACATGCCCATACAGATTACCATGTCCCGCGGGAGATGTGTTAGGTGTGTACCACATGTGACATGCTGACAACAATCTGCGATGTGTATGGCTGCGGTGTACCTGTGTGACAATGTCTGTGATGGGTGCAAAGGCACATAGTATCGTATTGTATGCACACAAGCCCCACATAGCTGCATAGCCTGAACATACAGTACAAGGAGTGTGTGGGATGATAGCAACCCACAGGTGGAGATGGGTATGGGCGGCCCACAACCACATGTGTGTGTATGCGGTGTTCCGTCCACGACACATGAGCATCTGAGAGGCTAAGCGTCACAGTTGTACAGGGTCGCATGTACATATGTTCAGCAACATCCCTGTATGTCCCACCACTGGCCTGTGGACCGATGGACAACAACCAAATGTGCAGGTATGAGATGTGCACAGCACATCACAGATGCCTACCGTAGAACAGGCCTACCATGTAGACATGTGCACAGTAGGTCTCGCCACCTGCAGTCAAACCGTTAGGTGCCAAACCACACCAATAGTCCGGCCAATGACACAGATGGGCGTGCATGCCTCTGTGTATGTATGTCTGTGAATGGCTCCGGCATAGCAATATAGCCGTGTCACCATTGTGAACAACAATATGAATGGGTTGTATGTGTGAGGGTGCATCATATGTGTATGGTCAGATCGCCGATACCATCAGTGGGCCTGCTATGTGAACATCCATGTCCCCATACATGGATACCTCTGCTGAGGCCAACACCACATTCACACAGGGAGGGATGGCGGTGTGTAGTGCAGCAGCAGACATGTGGGTGGCAGCGGGCAATGTATGTACACATATGTGTTACCCACATCAGTTCAGGCAGATATCCATGTGCATGGGATAGCGGTGTGTGTACACATACAGCACTGTGTCGATCAACATCCCAGCACATAGCACCTGCCAGGGCTACAGTGTATGCATGGATGTGTGATACCTGCATGCACCACACACACCCTCAACAAGCAGCGTACAGCATACCTGGCTGGAGGACAGTGTCCACACCATGGTGATAAACATGTTGAATGTCCATATTCACACAGCTATGACAAAAGCAATGGACAGCCACCCTGCCAATACCGTCAGCCCCTGGGTGGGTCACACCCATTGCCATGTATGTGGCATACCCTGCCATATCATGCAGAGATGACCAGCAAGGCTGCATGAGCTATCACAGTCCCACATGGTGCAATGGAAGGCACTCTCACTATCAACCATACACAGTAGTAATGTGGTGGCGATGCACCCTGTCATGTTACAGGTGCTGTGTGATGCTCTGCACAATGTGTGCGTGTACATGCTATGCATGGCCTTTCCTGCTAATGTGTCATGGTTACACATTGCTCCATGTCTATCACACACGTAACACAGGTGAGCTGGGGCAAGTTGTCCAGCACCGGTACAGTGCTGTGTGGAAGTACATGGCACAACACATGCATGTGCAGGTGTCCATGTGTATGTGTACAGTGCAGCTGCTGACGTTCACAATGGGCACAGTCGTGCTGTGTACTGTCATACACACAGCGTACAGGTGCACAGTAGCACAGGCGTCACATGGGGACATATGCCAACTGATATGGACATAGGTGCAGCCAGGTACACATGTCCATGGCAGGCTAACATCTACATGGTGCGTGCACAGTGTGATGGGGTGGCACACAGATATGATGTGACACCCAGTGCTCAATGGTGTGAAGCCACAACATCGGCTGTGTCACCGCCACGATGCCCTTCACAGATCACTGTGCAGATGTCGTACATGTCATAGCAATGTATTTCCAACAGTATGCCAGCACAGCAGTGTGAATGTGACCTGCCACCATCATTATGTCTTCCAGATAATGCCACGTTCCGGGCTTCCACCATTTAGCCGACAGGAGGAGGAGGGCATCATACCATACCGCCAGAGTAACTACAGCGGCCTGTTTAGCCATGTGCCACAGCAGGCACAAGAGCGGCAGGAGATGTGGGAGGAGTTGTGCAGGAGGGTGAACAGCGTGGGCGGAACCAACCGCAGCTACCAACAAATCCGCAGGCACTGCACAGACCTGATCCGGCATGCAAGACAGCGTGCGCTGCAATCGCCAGGCAACAGCGTGGGACAGGTGGTGGGCCACCAACACAGCCCCACTCACAGCTACGGAGGAGCTCCTGGCCAGTCTGGCGGCACCCTCGGAACAACACGCAGAACCACTTGCGTCCATCGTGGAGGTGGGTGTCTCCCGAGCTATGAGCCTGGAGCCGCATGGTAAGTCAGTGTTGCATGTTTGTATGATAGGCGGCGTGGGTGTGGGTGTCATAGTACAACACATGATATAGCAATACATGCCAGGTATATGGCCACACAAGATGCAAACCATTGTATGCTATGTTGTGTTAGCAGACATGTGCATAGCACATGCAACCACACATGCATGATGTGTCATGCACAGTGCTGACCGTGGAGATAGTAATGGCTAATGTGTATACCTTTGTGTAATGCCTTTACAGATACGTCTGGCGTGTCGCAAGGACAAGGGTCTGTTGCAGGTAAGTCTGTTGCCTGTCAACCGCATGTTCTGCTGTTTGGATATCCCCCATGTGTCTAGGCATGACATGCTCACCTGTGTGTGCCCCGTCACGGTATACAGCTCGCACCACCCGACATACACACCACCCATGTACAGTAGATACACCCGTTACCGTAGAGTGGTATGACACCACACAACCAATTGGTGTGTTACGTGCATTCAGCTATGCATACAATGGTGTAGGTGTTACACAATGGCTGCATGTGTAGTATGCATTGGTATGCCAGTGCAGTATGGACACAGTACCACAGAGTGAGCTGTGATCTGGCCAGAGCACAGGTGTTACCAATGTGACCCATGCCCCTGCATCGGTGCACTGCGTTGTGACATGGCGCATGCCATGTCCCATGCTGCGTGGATGTCTGGCTGCAGCATTGTCACACCATGATATGACCTATGCACAACATAGCAGACATACACACTGTCAGCATATCCGTAGAGAATGTGACCGTCACACTAGTATGGGTGTATGTCACATGGGCCACCACAGGGCCGTGTGCACAATGTCTACCACACACAATTGTCAATGAGTCAGACAGACAAGGCCATGGTTGATACCTACAGGCATGTTGCCACACAGCACATCCACAGTGGGTACTCACCATTGCACCCTGTACACACATAGTGGGTTCATCAATGTAGTGGACCCCTGGACATCTGATGTAGTACACCAGTGACATGAAATTCCTCTCCACAGCTACTACAGGTGCCTCCAATGTCCACCATATATGTGCTGCTGAGCAGCTGAACTGACTTACAGACATGGCAATGTAATGCGTCCAGGTCACGCATCGCACAGACACATAGCTGTGTCCTGCTACTGTGCAGTGGCACAGAGCCCGCACCACACACCGTACAGCTATGCACACAGCTCACAGCAACCGTACCTGCACAGACATCACTGTTACACATACATTGTATCTGTACACTGTACACATAACACTGCACCATGACAGCCATCGTGATGTGGTGCATGCGGTGGGACACCATCTTCACATGTCCACATGATACGCACATGTTTGCGGTGTACATTACATAGTGTTGGCAGCCATGTGTACTCTCAACTTGCCACCTGCGGTGTATCACGCTGATGCATGCAAACTACCATGAATGTGTGTACTGCATGCCTACTAAATGACACCTGCCTGTTGTACTGTCCCCACCAGGGCAGTGTACATACTGCCACTATGAATGTCTGGTCTGCATTCACTGGTCTGTGTTGTGTGAATGCTGCATGCCACCTGCATTATCACATGCATGCTGTGTGTGTGTGTGTGTGTGTGTGTGTGTGTGTGTGTGTGTGTGTGTGTGTGTGTGTGTGTGTGTGTGTGTGTGTGTGTGTGTGTGTGTGTGTGTGTGTGTGTGTGTGTGTGTGTGTGTGTGTGTCTGTATTGTAACCGATGGTATGTCTTTGTATTGACAGGTGCTGTAGGTGCGTTCCCCTCCTGCGGTCAATCTGATGCTAGTGTCCCCACAGATACTAGTGGTGATGAGCATGTGCATGAGGCACAGGCAGGGTCGTCACAGGCAGAGTCTGTGCCACTGGAGAACATCACACATACGTCCCTTTCACCCCTGCACACGGTCCAGATGCCGACACATACCCCAACACCGTTGCCCATAGATGACGGTCAGTCAGCGTCTGTTGTCCCCGAGCAGGAATGTGTGGTGGCTGCAGAAGGTGTGGGTACACCGCGATGTTGCCAGTGTAAGGACTGGTGCAGTGCCGCGCAGGCATGTGGCAGGTGCTGCCCGTGGGGAGCACCGCTAGACATACACCTGCCGTACAGGGTGCAGCAGCTGGTATAACCAGGCGCATGTTCCAGACTGTAATGGCGGCGCGAGGCGTGCGAGCGGCAGAACCAGGACGGGCAGAGGCTGCAGAGGTCCGCAATCCGTACCCTAAATGACAGCATCCAGGCATTGGCGAATGCACAACAGCATCTTGCCGATGTTCTGGATAGGAGATTAGGCGATATGGCTGGTCTCATCGACCGAGGCTTGGCCATCCTTGGCGTCGCAGTCCGTGCAGGAACACCAGGTAGGGGTGAGGCATAGGCGCGTGGGCGTGTGCCAGCAACACCACCTGCTGCAGGTCAGCGTGTGCGTGCCACCTCCCATGCCCACACAGACAGTGATGGTAGCAGTAGCACTGCAGCTGCTACTACACCATCCACACCAGGACAGAGCAGGCCGCGTGGGCGTGGCCCTGGGCGGCCCGTCGTGAGCGCGTTTCCAGCGGACATGTGACATCGGAGAGTGGACAGTCTGTACCTCCACCCGGTCGTGCCCGTGCGACCCCAGGCGAAGCGCGGGTCGCCGCGCCCGGCAGACACAGTGAGCCGTAACACCTGCACTGTACAGTCAGGGGCTGCCAAGCATACCCGTGTAGGCATCACAGATGACTGAACTGTGTACACACACACCCACACACAGCAGACACAACTGTAGGGCTCCACCACACCCACATGCAATCTACATAGTCATGCCCACTCAATGCACTGGCCCTTACACACACACATGATGTCATCCATTGGTACAGCCCATGCCTGTGGCACATATCACCCTGTGCATATGATTAAGTCTCTGCCGCATAACTGTGAGCCACACCATCAATGCGGTTAAGCTAACATATTATGATGCACAGGGTGGACACGATAGTGAGAGGTGTATGTGATACCTGTGTCCGCATAGTGCGTGCTGTGTATGTTGTGGTGTGTGTGTATGGCTGGTGACAGGTGTGTATGTGATGTGTGTTGTGCACGGACATCATGCAGCAGACATACCATGCAGGACAGGTGCAGCATTCATTGATATGTGTACACAGTATGTGTGGTGGTTACATGTGTAGCACCATGTCGGTGCAGTTAACCCGTATGATACTGATGGTGTACTTGCGTGCCTACTGGGAGCACTGTAATTAGTTCCCCGCGTGTAGTGGTGGGGTACCCACAGGCATGTCTGGCAAAATCAGCATAGCACAGTTACCCACATCCGGCATGGACCCTACATAGGTACATAGGCACACATGAGCGTGACAGGATATGTGCCCTACGACATGTGTGGACCTAGCATGACTGTGTGTGGCATCTAACACCCCTCAGGATGGGGATGCCATATCCATCAGTCCCCAGTCCCTGGTCTAGCAGTGACACACAGAGGTTGACTGGCGCATAACTATCGTCACACATCCACCGTCATTAGCAGTCCTGGACAAAGGCAGTCAGGGCCTTTCCTTCACATGGCCTGGCACTCCTCCCGTGTTGTAGGGGTGTCTGGCCGTTACCCTGTTCCCCCAGCACGTCCCACTCATCTTTGAGTTGAGGTGTCTGACAGTCGCTTCTGTGCCCGTGTTTGCATGGGGCCTGGGAGGTGGAATGTGCCCATGTCACCCAGGTCAGACATGGCCGTGTATGTCAGGCACAGATCACCCGCGAGCAGCTGTGCTGTGAAGATCCACAGCGGTGTCCCCTTGGCGTGCACCTTGTGACACATGTCCTAGCACCGTCATCCCGTCTTGTGGAGCGTTTGCGGTCCTTCCGAGTGCTGCAGGCGTCAGGTTAGCTACAGGCCACATGTGCCATTATGCGCAGTCATTGCACTGGTGTGTGATGTGTACAGGGGTACAATGAACACCCTGATGTGGTTGCCATTCCATCCAGACCAGGAGGCCACAATGGAATGTCTTCACACCCACATTGCCATTGTGTGTGTTGACAGAGGTTGCCGACAGGTGTGGTAGCCATTCCCTGAACATGTCCACCATCTTTAATGGCGTACCACCTACATGTGACATTGGGACGAACATGTTCTTCACACTGGGTAGGGCTGCACCTTCTCTGGCATTTGGTAGCAGGCCATGGCTCTGGCACCAGTCATCCATGTCTATGGCGCCCTAGGTGGATGTTAGGTGTAACATGGGGTGTTGGGTATGTTGGCGGTCGTAGTCATCTGCATACCTTGTCTGCTACAATCCCCTATGATTGCATGCACATTGGAAGGTCGGATGCCATATGGCAGGGGCACAGGAGTGAGCCCTGTGGGCCTCCACTGGGTCCAGATATGAGTGTGACAAGGCACCTTGAGCACCAACCCTGTGTGGTGTGACCTCCAACCTGTGTGAGAAGCATCGGGTGACATATGTCCCCACATGTATGCTGGCGAGCCTTTCCATGGGTCCCATGTGTAGTGTGCTCTGAGCAGCTCCCACCAGGTCATGGTACTGTGTGCAAACCCACGTATCCCCATCAATGGCCTTGGTGAACACTCCAGACTGGGCGAGCAGGTTGGAGGCAGGATCCGCCCTTGACTATGTAGTTGTGGGTATGTTCGGTATTGGCTGTACACGCTATCTGTAACCATGACCACCTGTATGGACCTCCACACAGCTTTGCAGACAACACTTGTCAAGCGTATAGGGTGTGGCTGTTGACAGTCCATAGGAGCACTACCCTGGCATAGTGGGACCACAGATGCCATATGGCATCCATTGGGGACATAGCCCATAGTAAGGCTAACATGACACAGTGGCGCATGTGTGGGCGAGGGCCTCAAAGAGGATGGGTAGCACACAGCCAGGGGAAACCATCGGTGCCCATTGCTGGCGTGTCACACCCCATAGAGATATGCGATCACCCCAGGCCATATGACATGTTTTGCAGGATACACTCTGGTGCGATCGATATGTTCCCTGTTGGGGGATGTATGCATGGAACATGTCCTGTGGTATGCAGACAATGTCTGTGGGTGCAGTGACTGTTGTACCAGTCTGGACCATTTCCAGGCAAGTCTGTGTGCCCCCACTCATGTCCTTACCACAGTTAGGGTAGGTCTTGTGGTTGTTTCATGTGGCCTTTGGAGTACCACTCCCACGGCGGACCTGGATGATGGTATGTGGGGCCGTATGGTGGCCGGTATGAATGGGTGATGGTTTCCCTGGTACTGTCATTGCCCTGCCATGTAGTAGCTCAACTGTTGATGTACAGGTAGTCAGTGGCTGCGGTCCACCACACCATGTGCCTACCTGTGGTGGACAAGGTCCTGATGTCATCATGTTTGCCTGTTGCAGACATGCATGTGGAGTGGTCGGGGAAGGCATTATTAGGCGTTTGCGGTCTGGCCTCTGTTCAACATTGGCATGGAGGACTTGTAGGGTACCACACGGTCATATGATGTGTGTGGTTTTCTGTGGAGAGGTCATCACTGAGGTCCCCATGCTGGTGTTGGTTACAGTGAGTGGATGACCAGTGGATCCACTATACGGTCTTGCATCACCATTGAGGGCTGTACATCCTGTGTGGGGCATATCCTCACCATGCGTGATGGGCAGAACTGTCAGACATCCCCTGGTATGTATGGTGCATGGCTGTTTAACAGTGGCCAGGTGTGTGAACACCTGGGACTGCTGGCGTACTGTGTTGTGCCATGGGTAATGTTCCCAGGCTATGTATGGGTGGTTCATGTCACCCAATACGGTGCTGTTGTGAGAGCATGCCCACTCACCAGTGTCCTCAGGACATCTGTGAAGGTATCCTGTGTTTGGGAGGGTTGTCTGTAGCATGCAACAAACTGTAGGCCAGTCCTACACATGGTTAATTGCACCTACATATTCCCGCAGCAACAACAACGTCTGTGGCATGACGGGTTACTGTTGTGTGGCGGACACACAGGATGGTCCGCATTCCGCCACCCATGCCGTCGCACCATGTGTATGCATGTCTGATCTGTGCCGACTCTAAGTGTCTGAGCATGCCCAGTAGGCAGCTGTGTAGATAGACACACAGCACAGGGCACACGGCCGTCTGCAGTTATACCCGGGTGCATGCCTGTATCCCTACATAGCGGCCGCGTCTGTGGCATGGCCAGGTTTCTGTTGTGTGGCTGGACACACCACGGCGGTCCACATTCGCCACCCATGCCGTCGCAACATGTGTATGCATGTCTGCCCTGTGCCGAGTCTAAGTGTCTGAGCATGCCCAGTATGCAGTGATGTACTGTTCAGTAGTTACTTTTTATTCTCGACTGCAGCACTAGCGTGTTGGTGTCTGGCGACAGGATGGTAACAGACTGCGTGACTGCGCACTCTGTCCGAACACCCGATCGGGCGCATTGCCTCTGCAAATGATACCACTCACGTAGGGGTATGCCTCCTGACAGCGCTCTGCTCAGTAAACTTGGTAGCGCGTTCTGTAAATGCTTCATACTGTAGTGTGTTCATGTAGATAGGCGTCGGTTCGTCCCCGTCCCATCCGTGTGTGTGTGTGTGTGTGTCTGTGTGTGTGTGTGTGTGTGTGTGTGTGTGTGTTTCCAGCTGCCTCTGCGACTGATTATGCTTTTAGGCGGCTCCGCAACACATGCCTTGGCTATTGCCAACTATTGTCTTCTTGGTGGCGTCAGCAGCCTACAAGTATGCCTGTGACAGCGCTCTGTTCAGCAAACTTCGGTGGCGCGTTCTGTAAATGCTTCATACAGTAGTGTGTTCATGTAGATAGTCGTAGGTTCGTTCCCGGTCCCTTCCGTGTGTGTGTGTCTCTGTGTGTGTGTGTGTTTCCAGCTGCCTGTGCGACTGATTATGCTTTTAGGCGGCTCCGCAACACATGCCTTGGCTATTGCCAACTATTGTCTTCTGGGTGGCGTCAGCCGCCTACAAGTATGCCTGTGACAGCGCTCTGTTTAGCAAACTCGGTCGCGCGTTCTGTAAATGCTTCATACAGTAGTGTGTTCATGTAGATAGTCGTAGGTTCGTCCCCCGTCCCTTCCGTGTGTGTGTGTCTGTGTGTGTGTGTGTTTCCAGCTGCCTCTGCGACTGATTATGCTTTTAGGCGGCTCCGCAACACATGCCTTGGCTATTGCCAACTATTGTCTTCTTGGTGGCGTCAGCAGCCTACAAGTATGCCTGTGACAGCGCTCTGTTTAGCAAACTTCGGTGGCAGCGTTCTGTAAATGCTTCATACAGTAGTGTGTTCATGTAGATAGTCGTAGGTTCGTCCCCGTCCCTTCCGTGTGTGTGTGTGTGTGTGTGTGTTTCCAGCTGCCTCTGCGACTGATTATGCTTTTAGGCGGCTCCGCAACACATGCCTTGGCTATTGCCAACTATTGTCTTCTGGGTGGCGTCAGCAGCCTACAAGTATGCCTGTGACAGCGCTCTGTTTAGCAAACTTCGGTGCAGCGTTCTGTAAATGCTTCATACAGTAGTGTGTTCATGTAGATAGTCGTAGGGTCGTCCCCGTCCCTTCCGTGTGTGTGTGTGTGTTTGTGTGTGTTTCCAGCTGCCTGTGGGAGTGATTATGCTTTTAGGCGGCTCCGCAACACATGCCTTGGCTATTGCCAACTATTGTCTTCTTGGTGGCGTCAGCAGCCTACAAGTATGCCTGTGACAGCGCTCTGTTTAGCAAACTTCGGTAGCGTTCTGTAAATGCTTCATACAGTAGTGTGTTCATGTAGATAGTCGTAGGTTCGTCCCCGTCCCTTCCGTGTGTGTGTGTGTGTGTGTGTTTCCAGCTGCCTCTGCGACTGATTATGCTTTTAGGCGGCTCCGCAACACATGCCTTGGCTATTGCCAACTATTGTCTTCGGGTGGCGTCAGCAGCCTACAAGTATGCCTGTGACAGCGCTCTGTTTAGCAAACTTCGGTAGCGTTCTGTAAATGCTTCATACAGTAGTGTGTTCATGTAGATAGTCGTAGGTTCGTCCCCGTCCCTTCCGTGTGTGTGTCTCTGTGTGTGTGTTTCCAGCTGCCTCTGCGACTGATTATGCTTTTAGGCGGCTCCATAACACATGCCTTGGCTATTTCAAATATTGTCTTGCGGGTGGCGTCAGCAGCCTACATGTATGCCTCTGACAGCGCTCCACGTCAGTTAACTTCGGTAGCGTTGTGTAAATGATTCATACTGTACTGAGTTCATGTAAATAGCGTAGGTTCATCTCCGTGCCTTCCGTGTGTGTGTGTGTTTCCGTTGCTTTCGACCATACAACTGAATAAGCAAATTGTTAAAGTGTTCACAATCAACAGTGTGATATTTAAAATCATGTTAAGACACACATTGTTGTTTGTGAACATTCTTAGGCATAGCATATTTCCTGCACCGTTGTGGAAACAACGAAAGCGTTGCATGTTTTAATGAACTGTTCAAATGTTCACGAAGACTTGTGTTGTGTCGAACTACGGGGACTATTCTTGCTGGACATTCAGGGTTTGTTTGTGTTTCATAGTACAATATCATGTAATACGTGTGTTCATAGTATGCTTTCTGTGATGTTGACATGTGTGTGTTTAGTTAGCAGTGCGTCTCTGCTTTCTATGCTGTGGCTACATCTCCATTGCTCGCATAGAAAGTGACAAATGGAAGTGTAAGGGTGGACATTTAAAGCCTGGATACTTCCATGTTATGTGTAAGTCTCCGCGGGGCCAGCGGGTGATAAGCGCATACATGTCTATGAAGTACCTTTGGATACCATATCGACCTGTCGTGGGCCGAAATGTTTATGTTGACTGTTCCATCTACCTATGTGTGACATGGTTTGTGGCCATAGGGTGCCAGCAAGTCTTCCCTGTTCATTGGGTGTTTGCCATGGTGTATTGACATCAATCCTATTAATTCACGAAGGATGTCTTTCTTTGGTGTCAGCGCCATAGTTTGACCATCCTATGTCATTCCCAGCAGGCGTGGAGATTGTGCCATTGGTATCTTTACACAGGTGACCCATCTGTTCCACTGTATGGGCGTGTGATCCCCATAGATGTGCTGGCACATGGAGTGTTGTAATGCGCGGTATCTGCCCAGCGGTCTTTCTTTGAATGGGGAGTGTGTACTGTACACGTATCTGTATTCCCTGGGTTATGCCTTGCAACAGCTGTGGGATTCCCCAGGTTTGCAGCTATGGGTGCCATCTTGGCGTCGTTTGTCCATCCATGGGAACTGCCTACTGGACACTAGTATCGGGCTGTCAACATTTCACAGCTGCATTCTCCATTTCCGGTGGATGATCGGTATTAGTATTGCGAATGCGCATATGCCATGGCCCGTCCGCTGCAGGCGGGGCGATGAATCATCTGCCAATCCACACCGACACCCATATTTGCATACCCACGATCCCATGTCTGCAACCGTCGACAGTACCCTTGCACACCCTTCATGTGTGCGGAAATGGGATGTGGAAATGCGTGTATGGATGCAGTCGCCTGGGGAGTCCTATTCATATGTCCTGCATTTCATGGGTGGCTGTCATCATCCTTGCAGAAACCTGTGCTTGATATATCTACCTGTGCGTAGTCACGGCTGTCACCTCTTCGGTTCACACTATGTTGCTCACACTCACTTAAGGAGTAATTTTTGGGTCCTGCAATGGACACCGATGTGCATATGTAAAGTTTAGGACATGTTGGACTGTGTCCATTCGGCCAGTGGGTTTGACTGCCGTATGTTCCCCAGTCAAGGATGTCTGTCCGCCTACCCATATTATGTAGTGCTACGTAACCCGTGTCCTTCCACAATTTACCCATAGGGTGTTACTGTAGTCCTGCAGGTTGGCAACTGCTTTACATAATCCTCACAGGTACCATTGTGAACTATCCGCCACTGTATTGTCAGTATAACACAGCGGTACATGTAGAACCTATTTATTCCTGACAGTATGTCGGTTATGTGTGTGAACTCCATATTTTAGCGATAGTATGACCTTCCTAGTTGACGTTGTTGGTGTGCCATTAATATGTGTTCCACAGGTGCAGGTATGTTCCGCAGAGTGGGCGGGTGATCCCCACATACTTGATAGCACCTTGGCTGCTGTATGCGCTGGGATTAGCATGGCAGGATGGATGTCTACGGGGTGTATGTACTGCTGTTTCCATCTTTATGTCCTGTGTCATGCCCTACTACGGCTGTGTGATTCCACCAGGTTTGCTATTATGGGTGCCATCTTGTCCGTACGTTTGTCCATCCTTGGGAAATGCCTACTGGACACTGATGTAGGGCTGAACACATTTCACACATGCCTTTAGCATTACCCTATGGATGCTTTGCATCCTTACTGAGGACTAAGGCCGTCCTGTACCGCAGCCCTCCCGCAGGCGGGACAGCGGATTATCAGCCAAACAACACCGAGCCCCATTTTGCATACCCAGGATACCATGGCTGCAACCCCCGCGATGCGCATGACACATCCTTCATGTGTGCGGAACTGGGATATGGGCCTTACATGTATGGACCGCGGCAGTCTGGGGACCTCTGTTCATATGTCCTGCATGTCATGGGCAGGTATCATCAACCTTAAACACGCTGGTGGTGCATATGTCTAGCTGTGCCGTAGTCACGGTTTGTACTCTGATTGGCTGATCATGGCGCATACTGGCAAAACAGTCAGAATTTTGGAGTCCTACAATGGACACCGATGTGCATTTGTAAAGTGTAGAGCGTGTTTGACTGTCCCCATCTGGCCAGTGGTATTGACTGCGCTGTATGTTCCCCAGTCGTGGATGTCTGCTTGACTACCCATCGTTTGTATGACATGGCCTATCTATATCCGCGTGCCAGTATCGTAAATACAGCAAACCTTGCGTCCTGCCCATCTTCATAAGCGACATTATGGAACATATATCGGCGAAACAGACACTGTCAAATCGATAGACTCCACAGTGAAAGGATACTGAGCTCTCTCAACTACTAACATGGGGCACCGTCGGATGCGGATTTCATGACATAGCCGTCCCTAATACACTTCCTTCAGAGTCGGTTTAAAGCGAAATAATCAATAAACCTGCTCATAGTTAGGTGGACAGTGCTCCAAGTCTTGATTATACAGTGACATATACATATCAGTGTTGCATGCCTTACTTCATGGAAACAATAATCGGCAACAATGTGTTAATATATATACAATATTGGTAAATACAATCAGTATCCGGACACATAGTTGATAATTGCTGAGAGTGCACCTTAGAATGTAGTGTGTTGATCAGGTTATTGTATATCGATGTGTATAATAGTAGCATTACGATAACAAAGCATGGAATCAATAAGTACTATTTAAGCATATATTTGACAATTATGAATGTAAGCGTGTGGAGGAGACATCCGTAACCTTCCCTGGTTCCACTGGATCACACCACGCACGTACACTTTCGCATGTCGGATTGTGGGTTCTGCAGCGCACATGCATATCCGTAGTCCGTTTATATATGTTTACAGTGTCTGTGTGGTTACGTGTTTTGCGTTACTTGTGACTATTCGGTAACATATGTCTGATCCGGTTGTGGGCGTGTGCAGAAAGCACTTACAGCTTTATATATGTAACAGTCTTTGCAGCATGGGCGGCTTTACGTGCGTGCACATCTATATGTTCTATAGTCATAATTCCAGCGTGACTGCAGTCACGTTTGGCGCTACTGTGACCAGTGCCGTTAGCTGTTAGTTGTCATTAATATGCATACCCTTGGTACCTATGTACATTTACATATCACCCCGCTGCACGCCGCGTCACAGGCATCCATTCTCCTGCTGGGAAAGGTGCGGTACTGCATGTTGAACATTCCTAATTCCCCTCGCTCATGGCCCAGGATGCATATGTCGTCACCACAGGGCTGTTCAGATGACAGCTGCTTATATCCCATATGCATACAGGCCTTGATTGTCAGGGTGTTGCTGTGGTGCTTTGGGTTTGGTCTTGGCAGCCCACTGTGCGGGACTGCCCTGACCCTGTCTGAATGTTAGATGAGTCACATGGAGCGCGTTTTGTCCGTGTCCATGGTACCATATCACGGCCCCAATTAGTCTTAACCGTGTGCTCGATTGGCGGTGTATCCGTTGTAGATCTCGTTATACTAATTGCACGGTCTGATCGAACTAACCTACTTCCATTACTAACCCTCCGTATGTATGGCCTGTGTCCAATATTACAAGGGTTTAACATTGCGTGGCGACTTTCACTGAGCCACAGACATGTCCGTTGCTTTGTTTGGCCGGTTCGCTGTGCTACACACATTTAACATGGCGTAACAGGTTGAACAGCTCGAACCACGAGGACATCGGGTTGTCCGTCGTTGTCTATTATTGAATGTCTCTGTGGAGTTTGTTTCACAAAGCGACACATTGTGCGGCATTGTTAGCGGACATCTCGCGCGATGCGTCCGCACCGGCGGGTGGCGTATGTCTGCCTTTGGCGGCGAACAGGCATTATGCTGTGCCATTATGTCTGGGGATATATGGTTTCCTTCCTTACATAGATGATGTGCCATACTAGCAATGACCCTAGCGATGACCCGCGTCTGGGTGTGGGTACTGCTGTATTACCCGCGGGAAGAGTGGCCTTAGGGTAAGTGGTGACCTAGGCAGAAGTTGCCACCGATACATCACCGCTACCCCCTCCTGGTCTACCTACACCAAATAGAGTCTGGAAAGGTGCCCGGTAGAGCAACACCCTAGGCGGCTACCTACTTGGCCTATGCCTAAGGCCGGCTATGTGTGTGGTCCCTTGGGCATCGGACTCGAGGCGTGCCCGTCTGCGTGGGTATGTCAGCATTACCCACATCCAGCCCCAAGGCAGTCAACACAGCATCCATGGGTCCACATGGTGTCCCAGCTGTGCACTCCAGGAACTCTATGGGGAATTTAACCCACACTTAGGACAGCTGTGTAATCCTAGCCTCACCTCAGGATCGTGCCTGAGTAGTAGCACAGAGGCGACTGTAGTCACACTCCACATAGATGGTGCCTCCACTGACCCTGGTTATTACCATACCATTAGTTTGACAAGCCTTATCTGCAAAGCCATGGAGATGGATCATAATGGGACACATAGATAAAGACATAGGGGACCGCATACTTTGGATACAACCCAGTTTAGCTTGGTCATAGTCAGATCATGCCCTTTACGTGTTTCACTTTGTAGAATCAGTCACCAAGGCCATTGCTGAGGGTAAAGCAGTCCATACAGCCTACCTCAACCCGGCAGAGGCCTTGACACAATACCCCCTCGGGTATACTTGATAAACCCGTCATCTTGAATGTAAATCCATACATGCCATATGGGTTGCAAGCGGGCTAAGTCACAGAACACACATGGCCATAGTTGCTGGCGCCATGTCATACTCACAGCCAGTCACAGGTGGTGTCCCATGGGGCTCAGTCCTGGGTCCACTATTTCCAGCATCTCGTTTCCAATGTACCGCATACACAGGGGTTATGGGTGACAATGTTTGCATCGACTGCAAACCCGGATGCCAAAGTCAGACACACATCTGACACAGATATCCTTCAGGAGTGCCTCACAGATGTGGATAAGTGGTACCAGAGACATGTCCTACAGCTAAATGCCAGGAAATGCATAGGCATACCGCCGGGATGAACAAGGTTACCCGAGCTACCATATAGGTGGCAATCCACTGAGCACGGAGGGGTTACCAGTGATCTGGGGACCGCGTGTTGTTGTTAACCGTTCGTTAGACACACATGTTGCTAACATAGTTAGGTAGACCTTCCACATTGCCCACATCATCATGAAGGGATTCACATCTAGATCAGGGAGGTCATTGTCCCCTTGTACTCATCACTCAATAGACCTATGATTGGGTACAATGCCCGTTCAGAATGTATCTGACCCAACACCTGCAGCAGCTGGAAAGGCACCAACAGTTCTTCGACAAACGGATGCAGGGTCTCAGGTATATGTGTTATACTGACCGACTGAAAGAATTCCAGCTGTATACAGTTGCATACCACTTGCCCAGAGGTGACCCGTGCCTGGCATGCGGCTAAGTCGAACAGATCTGATGACTATGCTTCCGTAAATAAGTTAGATCCCTCAGAACCACAAGGGCAGCTGACGTACACCTTGACACTGTCATTAATCGAACGTGTTGTTGGGGCGGATTCATCACCCAGACACTCACTATGCTGTGGAACGACATCCCAGTACATGTGAGGGCAAGCACCTCGCTGGCCTTCTGTTAGTATTTACACATGGATGTCTGAATTGATTTATTTAAGTAACCTTCTAAATGAATGTTACATTAGCACATTGTGAATCTTTACATTTCGTTGGTCTATTTTACAGTAGTCATAATCATACGGTTTATGTGTATATATTATGGTTCATTCATATTACTAGGTGTCTGCAGTTCTGTTAATATATTGGCACAATCCGTAGGACATATATATGTAGCTTACACAGTCAGACATTTGGAAAACATTTTATGTTGGTTCATGTTTCATATATGTACATATATTTCTATTTTCCGATGAAGACTGTACCTTTCGAAGCAATGTCTGATGTCCTCACTGTGTGGGATGTGTAACCCAAGTAAGGTTTGTTAAACTTGTCTGCCTTTAAGGCATGTAATTAGTACCTAGCACATCTAATGTACCAACCAATTAATGCTTGTAAATGTAGTAGGTTGGACTGCATTGTATGTAGTCTGAATAAGTCTGCTTATGAAGCAGGCGAAGTGGGCTCAATAGACTATGGTGACTGCCTTTAATTCTTGGTGTGCTCTGGTTGGTCACTGGCGGTCCCTACAGTACCTCGTCTTTGCTTTGGACTTCATCGGCTGGTTGTCTGTGTTTCTTGTATGGGGAATGTCAACTGTAGTCCCTATGTGTATGACTTGTGTAATGCCTTACTACGGCAGTGTAATTCCACGGGTTTGCATTTATGTGTGCCATCTTAGTCATACGCTTGTCCATCCATGTGAATTGCCTACTATACACTGGTATAGGGCTGTACACATTTCACACCTGCATTTTGCATTCCCGGAGTATGGTGTGCATTATTAGCGGAGAGTGGCGCATGTGCTACGCTGCGTCCCTCCCAGGCGGGACAAAGGATTGCCTCTTGAAACAACACGAGGCCAGATTCTACATACCCAGACTCCCTTGACTGCAACAGTGGACGGTACCCATTACACATCCTTCATGTGTGCTGCAGTGTGATGTGGGCGCAGCTGAATGGACCCGATACCCTGGGTATTTCTGTGCATGTGTGCTGCAGTTCATGGACAGCTATCATCAACATTGAACAACAGCTTGCGTGCCTATGTGTACCTGTGGCGTGGTGGCGACAATTAGGTCACATGAGTAATGCAGGAAGCTAGCAGGCATTCTCTGAACAGAATTTTTGGGTCCTACAATGGACACCGATGTGCATATGTCAAGTTAGATGTTGCTGGACTGTGTCCACCTGCCCAGTGCTTTTCACTGCTGGTGTATGTTCCCCAATCGCGGATGTCTGTTTGACTACCCATTCCACATGGTGCTACATAACCAGCTGAGTTAGTACTGTGAACAAATGACATACATCCAAAGATGCTGGTTACCAACTGCTTCATATAAACCTCAGACATCCCAATGGGACATATCCGTCACTATATTTCCAATATAACACCACGGAACATGTTGCTTACCTATGCATTCATTTAACCATGTTGTCTTCATAGGTGGGAATGCCATAGTTTACATATCCTACTTGTCGTTGTGTGTGTGCCATTAGTATGTGTTCCACAGGTCGCACATCTGTTCCGCTGTGCGGTGGCGGGTGCTCCTCAGTCTGTTGCTGGCAGACTGAGTGCTGTCTTGCCGGTGTTGGCACGACAGTCCGGCTTTGTATGTGGAATGTCAACTGTGGTCCCTATGTGTATTTCCTGTGTCATGCCTTACGCGGCTATGTCATTTACCGGGTTTGCAGTTGTGGGTGCCATCCTGGCCATACGGGTGTCCATCCATGACAATTGCCTACTGGACACTAGTATAGGGCTGTACACATTCCACACCTACATTTAGCATTCTCCGGGTATGGTTTGCATTATTAGCGGAGAGTAAGGCAGGTGCTACGCACATCCCTCCCACAGGCGGGAGGAAGGATTGCCTGCGAAACAACACGAGCACAGAGTCTACATACCCAGAATCCCTTGACGCAACAATTGACGGTACCCATTACACATCCGTCATGTGTGCGGAAGTGTGATGTGGATGCAGTTCTATGGACCGGTACCCTGGGTATTTCTGTGCATCTGTGCTGCATTACATGGACAGCTATCAGCAACATTAAACACCTTGCGGTGCATATGTGTACCTGTGACTACAATGAGTTCCGTTAGGTGATTAAATAAGGCGGAAGAGCTGTCTTTAGACAAATTTTTGGGTCCTACAATGGACACCACTGTGCATATGTAAAGTGTAGAGCTTGTCGGACTGTGTCCTTGTGAGCAGTGGATTTCACTGATACTGTGTGTTCAGGAATCGCGGATGTCTGTTTGACTACCCATTCCACATGGTGCTACATAACCAGCTGATTTAGTACTGTGAACAAATGACATACATCCAAAGATGCTGGTTACCAACTGCTTCATATAAACCGCAGACATCCCAATGGGACATATCCGTCACTGTATTTCCAATATAACACCAGCGGAACATGTTGCTTACCTATGCATTCATTTAACCATGTTGTCTTCATAGGTGGGAATGCCATAGTTTACATATCCTACTTGACGTTGTGTGTGTGCCATTAGTATGTGTTCCACAGGTCGCACATCTGTTCGGCTGTGCGGTAGCGGGTGCTCCTCAGTCTGTTGCTGGCAGACTGAGTGCTGTATCGCCGGTGTTGGCACGACAGTCCGGCTTTGTATGTGGAATGTCAACTGTAGTCTCTATGTGTATTTCCTGTGTTATGCCTTACCGTGGCTATGTCATTTACCCGGGTTTGCAGTTGTGGGTGCCATCCTGGCCATGCGGGTGTCCATCCATGACAATTGCCTACTGGACACTAGTATAGGGCTGTACACATTACACACCTACATTTAGCATTCTCCGGGTATGGTTTGCATTATTAGCGGAGAGTAAGGCAGGTGCTACGCACATCCCTCCACAGGCGGGAGAAAGGATTGCCTGCGAAACAACACCGAGCACAGAGTCTACATACCCAGAATCCCTTGACTGCAACAATTGACAGTACCCATTACACATCCGTCATGTGTGCGGGACTGTGATGTGGGCGCAGTTCTATGGACCGGTACCCTGGGTATTGCTGTGCATCTGTGCTGCATTACATGCATAGCTATCAGCAACATTAAACACTCTTGCGGTGCATATGTGTACCTGTGGCGACACTGATTTCAGATGCGCATTGAAATAAGACATAATTTGGTTCTTTCCACAATTTTTGGGTCCTACAATGGACACCACTGTGCATATGTAAAGTGTAGAGCTTGTCGGACTGTGTCCTTGTGAGCATTGGGTTTCACTGATGCTGTGTGTTCAGCAATCGTGTATGTGTGCTTGACTACCCATACTGTGTTGTGCTACAGGAACCATGTCTTCCGACACCAGAAACCAATGCTATACATCCAATGTTGCAGGTTAACAACCACTTTCATACCATACCCAGAGGTCACGATTGGGAGGTATTGCCACTTTATTATCGGAACAACAACCCCAGACTGTGTACATCATGGGAACTTAAATTGTTTTCTCATGGGAATAACACAGCCTTGCAAGGCACCTTGTACATTACAGTATCCTTTTGTGATTGTAGCTGTTTCAAGGACCCTAGACTGTTACGATACAGTGGACAGTTAATTTCTTGATGCGTTGCTTTGTCTGTCTGGTAGGGAGTTGTACTGCTATCTTCCATTGAGCTCACAAGGCCATCCTCCTCTGGGGAAGGAGTGCTGTTATGCATGTACATACATTTATTGTTCTGTAACCCAGCAAATAATTAATGATGACAGACATGAGCCTGCTGTCCTGCTTACTGCCAGGTTCAGAATTCCATCACAGTACAGCTTAGCTTCACCAATTACATGCAGGCTTAGTTCTGCTGCCATATTGTATGGTACAATTCAATACATTATATAGTATTTAGAGTGTAAACTGGAACTTCATATGTGTTTCTATATATTTACGAACAACATCCATCCAGCCATATGCATGTTGTTCCATCCTTTACCGTGTGTATTTGTCCGTCCAGCCACGCTAATCTCCACATGTGATGTCCCAGTTTCCCCTTCTTTGCCTGTAGCACCCTGTTAGGATGTCCTGTGTGTTAGGCACCTGTTCCGCTATATGTGATGCGACTTCACTGCAAAGATAATGCTCGATGGGGTGGTCCAACGACCCGACTTGTCCACATGTGTAAACTAATGTGCACCGTGTCGTATGCAAACCAAGATGGTTTGGGCGGTACATACTACATGCGGATGTACACATTCTGCTGACACATTCACATGCAGCCATTTACATATCTGTACCTGCGGTGGGTTGCTGACATGTGGGAATGCGTATTTGCCAGCGTGGCATTGCCTAACACAAACATCTTACCACAGTTCAGGTATGCACATTGTGTGTGGTTGTATAGCTGCACACGGATGCTAGCAGGTTTGGGTGCAGGGGTATACATGGGTGTGACTGACATGTACAATGAGGCTATTGTGTAGTACATCCGAATGCATGGGTTCTGCTTCTGGATATTACACTTCATCATACACCATCCAGTGTATGCAACAGAGATGTTGCTGGGTCTGGGATATGTTGCTATGCACATGTTTGCCTGTGTTTGGGGTATCTTGCTTCCTTACTGTTGTTATGTCGGCACAGCTACCCGGCTATGTACTGTCACTACTGCTTGTGACCATTATGGTTGGCACCTTTTCCAATGCCCATAGTGGGGCATGTTATGTGGACACTTCGAAATTTGCAGGACTACACATACCCAGGGCTAGTGCAGTAGACAGAACTTCACTTGTTTGCCATACTATGAGCCTATTCTGTTAGCGTTTGGGTTCCTTATTTATTTTCTTATGCCATGTCTGTGTTCCATACCGTAATGTATATGTTTTATGCTACTATTTACATGTATATTGGAATTTTTGCGTGGCAGGGGATGCAGGTCATTTTCCATTTTACGATTGTTGCAGGGACACGACTGTCAATCAGGGACTGTCCATGGCACTTTGGGACAACAGGTAACCCTGGTGACCATGCCCATGTCGCTGCTGGGGTTTCCACCTTTTCCATTTTCCGATCTGGGATATTTCGGGACTCACATCAGCCTTTACAGGCCGACACATACAAGCGGTCACTATATAGCATAGAAATTCACTTGTTTGCCTAAATAATTTGCTTATTATTGTGGCAATTTCCTTGCTTATTCTGTTGAGCCTCACCTCAGGATAATGCACCTGAGTAGTAGCACAGGGCGACTGTAGTCACACTCCACATAGATGGTGCCTCCACTGACCCTGGTTATTACCATACCATTAGTTTGACAAGCCTTATCTGCAAAGCCATGGAGATGGATCATAATGGGACACATAGATAAAGACATAGGGGACCCGATACTTTGGATACAACCCAGTTTAGCTTGGTCATAGTCAGATCATGCCCTTTACACGTGTTTCACTTTGTAGAATCAGTCACCAAGGCCATTGCTGAGGGTAAAGCAGTCCATACAGCCTACCTCAACCCGGCAGAGGCCTTCGACACAATACCCCTCGGGTATACTTGATAAACCCGTCATCTTGAATGTAAATCCATACATCGCCATATGGGTTGCAAACGGGCTAAGTCACAGAACACACATGGCCATAGTTGCTGGCGCCATGTCATACTCACAGCCAGTCACAGGTGGTGTCCCATGGGGCTCAGTCCTGGGTCCACTATTTCCAGCATCTACGTTTCCAATGTACACGCATACAGGGGTTATGGGTGACAATGTTTGCATAGGATGCAAACCGGATGCCAAGTCAGACACACATCTGACACAGATATCCTTCAGGAGTGCCTCACAGATGTGGATAAGTGGTACCAGAGACATGTCCTACAGCTAAATGCCAGGAAATGCATAGGCATACCCTTCGGGATGAACAAGGTTACCCCGAGCTACCATATAGGTGGCAGTCCACTGAGCACGGAGGGGGTTACCAGTGATCTGGGGACACGTGTTGTTGTTAACCGTTCGTTAGACACACATGTTGCTAACATAGTTAGGTAGACCTTCCACATTGCCCACATCATCATGAAGGGATTCACATCTAGATCAGGGAGGTCATTGTCCCCTTGTACTCATCACTCAATAGACCTATGATTGGGTACAATGCCCCGTTCAGAATGTATCTGACCCAACACCTGCAGCAGCTGGAAAGGCAACAACAGTTCTTCGACAAACGGATGCAGGGTCTCAGGTATATGTGTTATACTGACCGACTGAAAGAATTCCAGCTGTATACAGTTGCATACCACTTGCCCAGAGGTGACCCGTGCCTGGCATGCACGGCTAAGTCGAACCCAGATCTGATGACTATGCTTCACGTAAATAAGGTAGATCCCTCAGAACCACAAGGGCAGATGACGTACACCTTGACACTGTCATTAATCGAACGTGTTGTTGGGACGGATTCATCACCCAGACACTCACTATGCTGTGGAACGACATCCCAGTACATGTGAGGGCAAGCACCTCGCTGGCCTTCTGTTAGTATTTACACATGGATGTCTGGATTGATTTATTTAAGTAACCTTCTAAATGAATGTTACATTAGCACATTGTGAATCTTTACATTTCGTTGGTCTATTTTACAGTAGTCATAATCATACGGTTTATGTGTATATATTATGGTTCATTCATATTACTAGGTGTCTGCAGTTCTGTTAATATATTGGCACAATCCGTGGGACATATATATGTAGCTTACACAGTCAGACATTTGGAAAACATTTTATGTTGGTTCATGTTACATGTATGTACATATATTTCCATTTTCCGATGAAGACTGTACCTTTCGAAGCAATGTCTGATGTCCTCACTGTGTGGGATGTGTAACCCAAGTAAGGTTTGTTCGCTTGTCTGCCTTTAAGGCATGTAATTAGTACCTAGCACATCTAATGTACCAACCAATTAATGCTTGTAAATGTAGTAGGTTGGACTACATTGTATGTAGTCTGAATAAGTCTGCTTATGAAGCAGACGTGGCTCCAATAGACTATGGTGACTGCCTTTAATTCTTGGTGTGCTCTGGTTGGTCACTGACGGTCCCTACAGTACCTCGTCTTTGCTTTGGACTTCATCGGCTGGTTGTCTGTGTTTCTTGTATGGGGAATGTCAACTGTAGTCCCTATGTGTATGACTTGTGTAATGCCTTACTACGGCAGTGTAATTCCACCGGGTTTGCATTTATGTGTGCCATCTTAGTCATACGCTTGTCCATCCATGTGAATTGCCTACTATACACTGGTATAGGGCTGTACACATTTCACACCTGCATTTTGCATTCCCGGAGTATGGTGTGCATTATTAGCGGAGAGTGATGCATGTACGCACGTCCGCCCCACGGCGCGGGACAGAGGATTGCCTGCGAAACAACACCGAGGCCAGATTCTACATACCCAGACTCCCTTGACTGCAACAGTGGACAGTACCCATTACACATCCTTCATGTGTGCTGCAGTGTGATGTGGACGCAGCTGAATGGACCCGATACCCTGGGTATTTCTGTGCATGTGTGCTGCAGTTCATGGACAGCTATCATCAACATTGAACACGCTTGCGTGCCTATGTGTACCTGTGACGTGGTGACGACAATTAGATCACATGAGTAATGCAGGAAGCTAGCAGGCATTCTCTGAACAGAATTTTTGGGTCCTACAATGGACACCGATGTGCATATGTCAAGTTAGATGTTGCTGGACTGTGTCCACCTGCCCAGTGCTTTTCACTGCTGGTGTATGTTCCCCAATCGCGGATGTCTGTTTGACTACCCATTCCACATGGTGCTACATAACCAGCTGAGTTAGTACTGTGAACAAATGACATACATCCAAAGATGCTGGTTACCAACTGCTTCATATAAACCTCAGACATCCCAATGGGACATATCCGTCACTATATTTCCAATATAACACCACCGGAACATGTTGCTTACCTATGCATTCATTTAACCATGTTGTCTTCGTAGGTGGGAATGCCATAGTTTACACATCCTACGTGACGTTGTGTGTGTGCCATTAGTATGTGTTCCACAGGTCGCACATCTGTTCCGCTGTACGGTAGTGGGTGCTCCTCAGTCTGTTGCTGGCAGACTGAGTGCTGTGTACGCCGGTGTTGGCACGACAGTCCGGCTTTGTATGTGGAATGTCAACTGTGGTCCCTATGTGTATTTCCTGTGTCATGCCTTACCGCGGCTATGTCATTTACCCGGGTTTGCAGTTGTGGGTGCCATCCTGGCCATACGGGTGTCCATCCATGACAATTGCCTACTGGACACTAGTATAGGGCTGTACACATTCCACACCTACATTTAGCATTCTCCGGAGTATGGTTTGCATTATTAGCGGAGAGTAAGGCAGGTGCTACGCACATCCCTCCCACAGGGCGGAGGAAGGATTGCCTGTGAAACGACACCGAGCACAGAGTCTACATACCCAGAATCCCTTGACCGCAACAATTGACAGTACCCATTACACATCCGTCATGTGTGCGGAAGTGTGATGTGGATGCAGTTCTATGGACCCGGTACCCTGGGTATTTCTGTGCATCTGTGCTGCATTACTTGGACAGCTATCAGCAACATTAAACACGCTTGCGGTGCATATGTGTACCTGTGACTACAATGAGTTCCGTTAGGTGATTAAATAAGGCGGAAGAGCTGTCTTTAGACAAAGTTTTGGGTCCTACAATGGACACCACTGTGCATATGTAAAGTGTAGAGCTTGTCGGACTGTGTCCTTGTGAGCAGTGGATTTCACTGATACTGTGTGTTCAGGAATCGCGGATGTCTGTTTGACTACACATTCCACATGGTGCTACATAACCAGCTGATTTCGTACTGTGAACAAATGACATACATCCAAAGATGCTGGTTACCAACTGCTTCATATAAACCGCAGACATCCCAATGGGACATATCCGTCACTGTATTTCCAATATAACACCACCGGAACATGTTGCTTACCTATGCATTCATTTAACCATGTTGTCTTCATAGGTGGGAATGCCATAGCTTACATATCCTACTTGACGTTGTGTGCCATTAGTATGTGTTCCACAGGTCGTACATCTGTTCCGCTGTACGGTAGCGGGTGCTCCTCAGTCTGTTGCTGGCAGACTGAGTGCTGTGTACGCCGGTGTTGGCACGACAGTCCGGCTTTGTATGTGGAATGTCAACTGTAGTCCCTATGTGTATTTCCTGTGTTATGCCTTCCCACGGCTATGTCATTTACCGGGTTTGCAGTTGTGGGTGCCATTCTGGCCATACGGGTGTCCATCCATGACAATTGCCTACTGGACAGTAGTATAGGGCTGTACACATTACACACCTACATTTAGCATTCTCCGGAGTATGGTTTGCATTATTAGCGGGGAGTAAGGCAGGTGATACGCACACATCCCTCCCACGGGGCGGGGGAAGGATTGCCTGCGAAACAACACCGAGCACAGAGTCTACATACCCAGAATCCCTTGACTGCAACAATTGACAGTACCCATTACACATCCGTCATGTGCGGGACTGTGATGTGGGCGCAGTTCTATGGACCCGGTACCCTGGGTATTGCTGTGCATCTGTGCTGCATTACATGCATAGCTATCAGCAACATTAAACACTCTTGCGGTGCATATGTGTACCTGTGACGACACTGATTTCAGGTACGCATTGAAATAAGACATAATTTGGTTCTTTCCACAATTTTTGGGTCCTACAATGGACACCACTGTGCATATGTAAAGTGTAGAGCTTGTCGGACTGTGTCCTTGTGAGCATTGGGTTTCACTGATGCTGTGTGTTCAGCAATCGTGTATGCGTGCTTGACTACCCATACTGTGTTGTGCTACAGGAACCATGTCTTCCGACACCAGAAACCAATGCTATACATCCAATGTTGCAGGTTAACAACCACTTTCATACCATACCCAGAGGTCACGATTGGGAGGTATTGCCACTTTATTATCGGAACAACAACCCCAGACTGTGTACATCATGGGAACTTAAATTGTTTTCTCATGGGAATAACACAGCCTTGCAAGGCACCTTGTACATTACAGTATCCTTTTGTGATTGTAGCTGTTTCAAGGACCCTAGACTGTTACGATACAGTGGATAGTTAATTTCTTGATACGTTGCTTTGTCTGTCTGGTAGTGAGTTGTACTGCTATCTTCCATTGAGCTCACAAGGCCATCCTCCTCTGGGGAAGGAGTGCTGTTATGCATGTACATACATTTATTGTTCTGTAACCCAGCAAATAATTAATGATGACAGACATGAGCCTGCTGTCCTGCTTACTGCCAGGTTCAGAATTCCATCACAGTACAGCTTAGCTTCACCAATTACATGCAGGCTTAGTTCTGCTGCCATATTGTACGGTACAATTCAATACATTATATAGTATTTCGAGTGTAAACTGGAACTTCATATGTGTTTCTATATATTTTACAAACAACATCCATCCAGCCATATGCATGTTGTTCCATCCTTTACCTTGACCGTGTGTATTTGTCCGTCCAGCCACGCTAATCTCCACATGTGATGTCCCAGTTTCCCCTTCTTTGCCTGTAGCACCCTGTTAGGATGTCCTGTGTGTTAGGCACCTGTTCCGCTATATGTGATCGACTTCACTGCAAGGATAATCGTCGATGCGGTGGTCCAACGACCCGACTTGTCCACATGTGTACACTTATGTGCACCGTGTCGTATGCAAACCTAGATGGTTTGGACGGGTACATACTACATGCGGATGTACACATTCTTCTGACACATTCACATGCAGCCATTTACATATCTGTAGCTGCGCTGGGTTGCTGACATGTGGGTATGATTTGCCCGTGGCATTGCCTAACACAAACATCTTACCACAGTTCAGGTATGCACATTGTGTGTGGTTGTATGGCTGCACACGGATGCTAGCAGGTTTGGGTGCAGGGGTATACATGGGTGTGACTGACATGTACAATGACGCTATTGTGTAGTACATCCGACTGCATGGGTTCTGCTTCTGGATATTACACTTCATCATACACCATCCAGTGTATGCAACAGAGATGTTGCTGGGTCTGGGATATGTTGCTATGCACATGTTTGCCTGTGTTTGGGGTATCTTGCTTCCTTACTGTTGTTATGTCGGCACAGCTACCCGGCTATGTACTGTCACTACTGCTTGTGACCATTATGGTTGGCACCTTTTCCAATGCCCATAGTGGGGCATGTTATGTGGACACTTCGAAATTTGCAGGACTACACATACCCAGGGCTAGTGCAGTAGACAGAACTTCACTTGTTTGCCATACTATGAGCCTATTCTGTTAGCGTTTGGGTTCCTTATTTATTTTCTTATGCCATGTCTGTGTTCCATACCGTAATGTATATGTTTTATGCTACTATTTACATGTATATTGGGAAAATTTGCGTGGCAGGGGATCGCAGGTCATTTTCCATTTTTACGATTGTTGCAGGGACACGACTGTCCAATCAGGGACTGTCCATGGCACTTTGGGACAGCAGGTAACCCTGGTGACCATGCCCATGTCGCTGCTGGGGTTTCCACCTTTTCCATTTTCCGATCTGGGATATTTCCGGGACTCACATCAGCCTTTACAGGCCGACACATACAAACGGTCACTATATAGCATAGAAATTCACTTGTTTGCCTAAATAATTTGCTTATTATTGTGGCAATTTCCTTGCTTATTCTGTTTATTGGGTCATTTCGGTATTTCTGTTACAGAAATAACCAATTCATGCTACCATTACATTACATACGGGATATCATTGTGTCCTACACTGTAGCACATCAGCCATTTCTAATACGTTTTCGGGACACAACTGTCCATGGAGAGACTGCCCCAAACAAAGTGGGACAGGTGGTGACCTTAGTCGCTGCTCCTATGTCGGTGCGGCGCTGACATCTTGACTGTACACCTTCTCTGAGTGTAAACACTGACAGTGCATTGCGGGATGGAGGCGGTCTTATGCGTATCCTTTGCTCCTTGCGGGTACACTTATGCCTTGGTGGCTTCTATTTGCTTCTCCGTTAATTTGGAACGGGACTATGTTGCGCGTACTGTACGTGCGTTTCATTCTGCACGGGACCTGGCTGCTGCCATTACTATTGTGGGCGGACCGTGGCTGTCAGCACATTAGGTTGCTCACCTCCTGCCGGCTTAGACACGCCTCCAGACGCATCCTACCTGGGCTCGCTCACGTACACTACGCACGTGTCTGTGATTCCGGTGCACTCTCATTAATATGTATATGGCGCTACTGCGCCGGATATTCCATGCACCGCCGGCGCAGGCCTTACGCCGGCCTTGCGCCGAGCTTCATGAATCCCGGGGTATATGTATTTAAGGGTCATTATACAATGTTGATTGTTTTCCTATGGGATTAATTACACACAATTAATGTAATTGGCAACCTTATTTAAGGTATGAATTGTTGGTTGGCTTGCATTCTGAGGAAGTTGCGGATGAAAACGCACTGTTTGATTCTCCAGCATTAAGTTTTATTTTGGTTTCCTGTGTTTTAATAAATATTTTTTGGGTCAACGGCTGTCCAGTGCTCTAATTTTTGTACTTTATAAGTACCAAATATCTAAAATACTAAAATGACATGGTAAACCCATGTTCGTTCCTTCTATTGTTGATTTTTAAGATCTTAAGTACAATTAATACATACTTTACATGAATTCTATACATAAACCCTATCTAGTAAGGCTTTTTAATTTCAGAATACATACAATAGTACATCTTAATAGTACATCTTTCATTTAGACCTGGATACTGCCCTGCACTGGTGTTCAACTGCCATATTAATTCTAGACGTTCTAACTCCAGTGAAACTGGACCCCCCATGTTATCGGGTACAGTTTGGACTATTGCCCTGAACAAAAACCTGTGATCCATGCTATTAGCAGATATGTTTAGCTAGGGCACTGTCTTCACTCAATTTGCCAATATGGTATAGATGTTCATATATTCTTTCCCGCAATTTCCTATCTGTTTTCCCTATAGAGAATGCGGGACACATTTGGCATTGGGCTAGGTATATGAGCCCTTTAGACTGGCAGTTTAATCTAAATCTGGTGGTGTATTGAGTGCCTTTGATCTTAAACTTCTGACCCACATCTATATGTTTACAGTACTTACACATACCACATTTATACATCCCACATCTACTGACTAGTACATTAGAGTTTCCTTCAACTAGATTTTTTAAATTAGCTCCTCTTTTGAAGGTAATTCTAGGTGTGTGAACCACTTTCTTACTTATAAAGGTGTCTGACTGTAGTAGGTCCCAGTTCTTCCTGATGATCCCACATAAGTCAAGAGAATCTACACTGAATGAAATAATGAAATTATTAAAATTACAAAAATTCTGGAGTACATTACTGTTTGTGTTCCCTTCAATATGTATACCTATAGTATCAGTGGGTGCATCAATTCAATTTTGACTTAAAATAGGTTTGTACACTCCATTTGTATGCTTGTGAATCACCTCTTTAATAAGCAGATTCAACATCTGTATACGGTAACCCCTCCTAGTGAACATCTAATTCAAGTTGTTACATTCTAAGTAGAAGTCTCTATCTAGGGAGGTCATCCTAGCTGCCCTGACCAACTGTCCTTTTACTACTGACTTCTGGTGGTAGGGGTGACAGCTAAAAAAGTGCAAGAAACTATTAGAATAAGTTTCTTTTCTATATATACGTGCATTGTAGCATTCACTGGTTGTATCTTAACAAATCAGAACATCCAAGTATGATATGGAATTTGCACCAAATTGTGATGTAAACTGCAAAAAGTCAGTTGTCTCATTAAAGTAACTGACAATTGCATTAGCTGTGTCGTTGTCACCCCTTATCACCCTGAAGATGTCAACCAAGAATCTAGTGTAGTAGTGTACCTTGTCTTGGACCCAGTTGTTCTGTAGGACAAATTTGTGTTCCCAGTCAGCCATTACTAAACTGGTGCCACACAGGAACCCCATGGCTATCCCTGATAGTTGTAAAAACAATCTTTTGTCAAAGATTACATAGTTATTGGACAAAATAATGTCCAATAGTTCACTAAGCAAACTTTTTGTATCATTAGGTACGCCCTTGATTCTCAGAATGTGGCTAATTCTCTCTATGCCCTCCATGTGTGGGATGGATGTACACAAGTCCTTAACATCTACTGTTAAAAAATTGTCATATTGTAAATTATTTAGGCAGTGTAGGAATGACCAAGAGTCCTTGCAAATTTGTTTCTCACTAGTTACATATTTTTGTAGTACATAATCCACATATTTTGCACATGCATACATTATGCTATTTCTGGCATCAACTACTGGTCGCAAGGGAGGGTTGCTTATATCTTTGTGCATTTTAGGTACCCCAAAGATATTAGGTATTCTGGGCACTATCATAGATAAATAGTTGAATAGATTAATATCTATTCTGCTTTCAATGAACAATTCATATATGAAAGATTTAACGTGATTGTAAGCTGTATTTAACTCGTTTCTAGAAACTTCTTTGTAAGCATCTGTGTTAAGTATTTGTAACATTCTAGTAATATAGTCACTGATGTTCATCATAACCAGTCCCCCTCCCTTGTCAGGTTTCATTATTCTCAAACCGGCCATTTGCAATTCATCTAATAATTGCCTCTCTCTCTTACAGTAATATTTCTTACAAAATTCTTGTTGGTTTTATTTTTCATCAATTCATTCCTGAAGTCCAACTCACAAATTTGCTCAAACAGGTCTAAGATTAGGTGCAAGGGTGAATTAAATGTACTAGGAATGTGGAACTCATCTTTTCTGGTAGTATTTTCACCAAAGATGAGATTTAGGTTAACTTTACGCACAAACAGTTTTAGGTCTATAAGTGAAGAGGCAAGGTTTGCTCGATAATATGGCACAAAAGTCAACCCTTTACCAAATAGCTCCACTAAGGCTCCATCTATAGTCAGGCCACAGAAATTGTAGATAATAAATTCATTCTCTTTGTTGTAAAGCAATTTACAAAAACTGCTACCTGCATCTATGTTCACTTCCTCGTTCTGTTACCCCTCTTGTTCTTCCTCTGATTCTGGTAGTGTGCTGGTTGCTAGGGCTTGTGGTTTAGTGAACGGTTCTGAAAATTTTCACCTTGGCCGTTGTATGAGCTGTCATTATTAGATGTGTTGTAGTATGATTTTTGTTGCTGGTGGGTCCTTTCACTCCTACAAGGTACAGTCTGTGCTGCCACCTCTTCATCATGAAAATCAAGGTTGTTGACCTCCTCATTCATAGTAGACACACCCTTGCTGCTCTCTTGGCCTGTAGGGTTCCACTGCTGAGATGTGGGTTGTTTTGGGTACACTGATTTGTTGTTACACACTGCCCGGTCTCTGTTCAACTTTTTTATCTTAATAGACTTTGATTTGTTACTAAACTGCTCTATACTAGAGAAAGTCCTATTGTAGTAGTACTGGTATCTTTGAAAATCATTACTGGCTATAATAGCTGCATCAAGGTCAGTAGATTCTTCCATCAACTTGTCGATGGATCATTGGTAATGTTTACACATGACCTGCAATAGTTCATTCTCTTGTCTGTTAAAGAGCTGGATGAGCTCTTGATGAAACACTGACCCCTCCTCCAGATCAGTGGGATACTGCCACCTTCTCAGCTCCTACGGGACAATATTCTCACTTATGCATTGGCAGAAATAGCTAATTCCCAACTGTAACTTTTTATGTTTAAGCATACATGAGTCCAGTTTCTGCAGGTTGGAAACTATATTTTTTGTACTTGATGTTCCTCCAGCCAGTAACTCCTGTTCACTTTCATCTGAGAACAGCTTTAAAGGCTCATTGAGCCATGTACGTGCATCTGGAGAACCAATAAGCCCCAAGGAACTATTTCCAACCGGAGAATTATCATTAACAGTTTGAATTTGTGCAGTTCGGTTCCTGCCAGGACACTGAGGTACACAAACGTTGTCAGCAGGCAGAATACTGACAACTGACTATCTGTATTGGACTTGTCTGAACTGTGTAAAATTAGTGAAATTACTATTCCTAATCAGGCAGATGTATACATTCCTAGGTGGTTGGGGGGGTGGGGGAGAAGGAGTTGTTTTTTTTCTAGTGTTTCTTCTTATCACCAGTGATGACATGATACATCACAGAGAAAAGCATGGGAAAGTGAAAAGGAAGAAGCTGTAACAGTGGCATAAAATAGTTTAACTTTAGACTTGCCATTAACATCAGTTATATGGGCAGCATAGAATGTATATCAAGGGGCAGAAGTCTGCCAATAAGAATGTGCAAATACTTTATCCTTTTACAAAGTATTACCAGTGAAGACATGATATACGCAGCACATAGAAAAGCATGGGAAAGTGAAAAAGAAGAAGCAGTAACAGCGGTGGAAAAAACTACATAAAATAGTTTTAACTCCAACATGCATCAACGTCAAAGCTACCACATTAGCCTGACAATGCTCCTTAAATGGAAAACAAAACAGTATACCACTTATGTGGATATAAATATGCACATGCATGCCTGGAACATAAACCTTATCTGTGATAAAGAAACTCATGATCAGAGAAACCATTCACCATACACAAGGAAAAAAAAATAATCTCTGGCTGAAAGGTGCAGCTGCTGCAACATGTCCAATCAGTCTAAGATAAGAGCAGAAAACTATTGACAAAAACTGTTAATATCCAGATAGCAGATACTCCAGAGGCTTGCACATTTTCATGTATCAGAGCTTAAGCACTAGGTCAGTGTTGCTTATAGCATGCATGTGTAGCAACCACTTATGCTACCTATATTGTAGCAACAACTGCAAGTAACCATCACCACAGTGATGTCTTATTCCACTTAGAGTTCTGTCACTGCCTCACAACTACTACAAAAATGTCATATTCCACTTTACTTTCTTTTATTGCAAGACAACACCAGATAGCTAATGACAGCTTAAGTCATACAACAGTTCAAATGTTATTTCATATCCATAGCTAGTGGGGTTTGGCTTTATTGGCCTGAAATTGTCTATTAAAACGACTTCAAATGTAAAAGTCATGGGCAATCAGAATCGCCATATAGCTGAAACACCTGATGTTCATAAGGGTCATTTGCATATATCCCATGTGCCTCTGTTATAGGAGGTTTGGGAGGTCACTCATTGGAAGTTCTAGCTTGGCTCGAGTTTTCATTTAGTTTTTTTTTTTTATTAATTCCATAAACATTGTTTATTATAAGCTAACAGCAATTTAAATATAAAATTATAGGTTTAAATGTTTACTGTCATATTTTATAGCAAAATACTGCTTTTCTTGAAATGGGATGGGAGGGATATGATTTTGTATATGTTAACCAGCCCTTACCAAGCCCTAAAAGATGAAGTCACAAATTTGATTTCTATGTCTAAAGCCATATTCAGTAGTAAAGCAGAACAATCTTACATCCAAAAGTATTTGCTTTTTGAAGGGTGACTTGCTACTGCCAAGGAAGGCTGACTATTATCAATGGTTTAACTTGAAGTGCTCTGATCAATCCATTATTTTATTTGCAACATGTTTATTGGTCCGGTTTAGTTTCAGGAAATATATTCAGAAAATCCATATTACAAATATATGATTTTCATCTATATACACTAAGCCATTGACTTATCCTTGTTTACATTTTCTGTGTTTAGAATTTAGAATCGTGTTTGAAATAAATTGTATATTTTGATTGTTCTGATAATCATCTATAGACTTACGTGTCAATCTGTTTCTCCTGACCTTTGCATATGCTTTCGCAAATTCTAGGAATGCCAGTTCAATAATTTCCTCATCTCCAACTTCCATCCCACTATTTGTCTCACTGCAATCATCAAGTCAAATCCTCTGGGTGGACCATGTGGATCTCACCCGTTTACCTCTGAACAGTTTCACGCCCTACTGAACTCTCTCTTCAAAGTTCTTTTCAACTATCCCTTACAGTACCTGTCAGTTATTGGTCTTGTGCCAGTACTTAGCCTTAGATGGAGTTTACCACCCACTTTGAGCTGCATTCACAAACAACCCAACTCCAGGAAGACATGATCTCGATGTGATGGGGGCCACCACCAGCCTCATACCATCCGTGGGCTGAGCCTCAATCAGAAGGACTTGGGCCTCCTGGGTGGCATCAGGGAGATGGACTTCTGTACTCCATATTTCCCTGTGTCCATCACCCAGGTGGGGATTTGGCACTGGTCTCTTCCCTCTTCACTCACCATTACTGAGGGAATCCTGGTTAGTTTCATTTCCTCCTCTTAGTAATATGCTTAAATTCAGTGAGTCACCATGTCTGATCTGAGGTTGCATTCCGAGTGTGGTCACAGGGGAGTGGGTGGACAGCAGGGGTCACAGGGATGGATGGACGTGCCACCCCTCTCTTTGCCCATGCACTCGCTCCCCTGCAGCTGGACTCTGGGCAGCAGAGGAGGCGTGAACCAGGTGGGAAGACATTGGGATGCACCCCCAGGAGGGCAACTGAGTGACAGTACTACCAACAGCCTCCAGAGGTAGGCTGGACACATATGTCCACCATCCCATCCATGGTGCGGACGGACTTTCCAGCTCAGTGCAGTGGAGACTCCTCTGTCTGCGTCTCACCCTGGGTGGATGGGGGGGCCTGTGACAGGCTCCCTCAACTCCCTGGCTGCACCCTCACCAGAGGCAGGACACCCGCAGGGGCGATGGAAGGTATGACGACCCTCAGGCAGGCATAGCCCTGGGAGTAACCCGGGCCACCAAGTGCATTCAAAGTGTCGATGATTAATATGTCATTCAATTCACATTAGTTTTCGCAGCTAGCTGCATTCTTCATTGACGCACAAGCCAAGTGATCCACCACTCAGAGTTGTACAGTTCTTGCTCAGTTGCCTCAGGCATTGCTGCCCAGATGGCATTGCACTGGGAGACGAGCAGGTCTTTGAACAAATTAGAGAGTTCAAAGCAGTCTGGTCACCTGAATACTTCAGCTAGGAATAATGGAATAGGATTCCGGTTCTGTTTTGTACGTTTTCAAAACTGGGACCATAATTAAGAGGGATGGCCAGGGCCATTCGCATTGTGCCACTATGGGTGAAATTCCTGGACCCGCACAAGATGAATGAAAGTGAAAGCATTTACCAAGAATGTTTTCATTAATCAAGAATGAAAGGCAGAGGTTCACAACCAGATACAATCGTAGTTCCAACCATAAATGATGCAGGCTAGTGATCTGACAGTGTTATTCCCATCACCCATCAGGGACTTTGGGTTCAGGGGGAGTATGGTTTCAAAGCTGACACTTAAAGAAATTGATGGAAGGGCATCACCAGGAGTGAAGCTTGTGACTTAATTTGACTCAACATAGGAAACCTCACCCAGCATGGACGCAGAAAAGGACTGATAGATCTTTCTCGATTCTGTGAGTGGTGGTGCATGGCCATTCTTAGTTGATGGAGCAATTTGTCTGGTTAATTCCAATAATTAATGAGACTCTGCCATGCTAACTAGTTATGTGGCCCCGTGCGGTCGTCTCCAACTTTTAGAGGGACAAGTGGCTTTCAGCCGCGTGAGATTGAGCAATAACAGGTCTGTGATGCCCTTAATTGTCCACAGCTGCATGCATGCTATTCTGAATGGATCATCGTTTGTCTGCTCTTGGCTAATAGATCCGGGTAATCTGCTGGACCCCATTCATGATAGTTACCAGTGATTGCAATTATTCCTCAAAAATAAGGACTTCCCAGTAAGTGCAGGTCATAAGCTTGTGTTGATTAAGTCCCTCCCATGGAGAAGAAGGGCAAAAGCTCACTTGATCTTGATTTTCAGTATGAATACAGACCATAAAAGGAGAGCTTCATGATCCTTCTGGCTTTTTGGGTTTTAAGCAGGGAGATGTCAGAAAAGTTACCACAGGGATAAATGGCTTGTGGCAGCCAAGCTTTCATAGCAATGTTGCTTTTTGATCCTTCAATGTTGTCTCTTCCTATCATTGTAAAGCAGAATTCACCAAGTGTTGGATTATTCACCCACTAATAGGGAACATTAGCTGGGATAAGACCATTATGAGACAGATTAGTTTTACCCTACTGATGATTTGTTGTTGAAATAGTAATCCTGCTCAGTACAAGAGGAACTGCAGGTTCAGACATCAGGTCGTCTATGAATTATTTAGCACCTAGTTCCCCACAAACACGCAGTGCACTGCTGGAGAGAGGCAGCTTCTTTCTGTCTGCACTCTGATCCAGTGTAGAGCACCTCTCCTTGCCAACCATACAGCCAGCTATCTCTGACCAACCAGACATCTGTGGTGTTGCAGTATCTTTATGTTTAGGCAGGATTATGACTTAGTGGTGTTCAGTCATAATCTCACAGAAGGTAGCTTCCACACCATTAGCTCCTGAGCCAAGCATATGCACCAAATGTCTAAACCTGCAGTACCTCTCATACTGAGCAGGATTACTTTTGCAACAACACATTATCAGTAGGGTAAAACTAACCTGTCTCATGACAGTGTCTCTCAGACATCTTCTGCTCCATGGGAGGTTTCTGTCCTCCATGAGCTTTCCATAGGGCACCTGCATTACTCTTTGACAGGTGTACTACCCCAGTCAAACTCATCACCTGACACTGTCCTCAGAGCAGGTTGCATCCAGACACCCGGCACTTCGAGCCAGAAGCAAGATCCCCAGTGGGGCTCAGCCCCCGCCTCACTGGGTAAGTGAAAAAAAATGATGAGTATTGGTATTTCACTGGCAGCTGAGGCCTCCCACTTATTCTACACCTCTCATGTCTCTTCACAGTGCCAGACTAGAGTCAAGCTCAACAGGGTCTTCTTTCCCCGCTGATTCTGCCAAGCCATTCCCTTGGCTGTGGTTTTGCTAGATAGTAGGTAGGGACAGTGGGAATCTTGTTCATCTATTCATGTGCATCACTAATTAGATGACAAGGCATTTGTCTACCTTAACAGAGTCGTAGTTACTCCCACTGTTTACCAGGGGGTCTTTGAATTTCCTCACTTTGACATTCAGAGCACTGGGCAGAAATAACATCACATTGTGTCAACACCCATCTCAGGCCCTCACAATGCTTTGTTTTAATTAAACAGTTGGATTCCCCCGGTTCGCACCAGTTCTAATTCAACCGGTCGGGACAAGTACCTGCCACAGTCGGGGTGATCCACAGGAAGGGCCTGGCATGCATCCAAAGTTGCTGCTGCCACCCCCCCCCGCCCCCGGGGGGGATGCAGCAAGGGGGCGACACCTCTTCCAACCATGGCATGTACCCAGCCCCACTTGGCACCCGAGCCTCACCAACCCAGCCCTTAGAGCCAATCCTTATTCTGAAGTTACAGATCTGGCTTGCCAACTTCCTTTACCTACATTGCTCTAAATGTGAAGAGTACCTCATCCTGATCTGAATTCAAACTGTTCATCTCCTATCCTGCTTTCTGTTACTCTGCACGTTTATAATTTAGAATTGTGTTTGAAATCAGCTGTTATATATTTTAATTGCCCACCCCCATCTATGGCAGCTAGTCTTTGTTAATCAGGTATGGATTTAAGTAATTTATTTATTCAACATAAAAAAACACATTTTAAAGTGACTCTATCACCACATTCCTTTGTGGTTCTTATGTTTTTATGTCTATGTGGCATAGTTCAAGTACCCATTGTTAATGATGTGCAGCAGTGAAAAAGTATAAACCCATATGTGACATCTTCTTAATTAACAAAATGTAGAGCAAAGAAAAAGCCTACAGTCTGTGAGTTGCTTTTGAGGAAACTGCAGTTCCACTTAAATTTTACAAAAATCAAAGATTTGTTCACATAAATTACTGTTTGGTAGCAGATCTTCCAAGGCATGTCTCTTATTAGTTCCCTAACTGCTGTCTTTCTAAGTTCATCCCAGGTTAAGCACATGTACAGTCATTTATTGGTTGTTCAGATAAGACATAAAAATCGATTAAATAATTTATCCATTTGTATCTATTTAAATGTGCACTTATTCTGACTGTTTTGTTCTGATGAAGTCTGTGTAAATTTCAGAGAAAAGTGCTTAACATATTAAAAGATTTATCTTTTAAAAAACATTCAGAGGCATACATGGATGACATAGTGGTGTGGTGGTAGCATTGTCACCTAACAACAAGAGGTTCTCTGGTTTGATTCTTGGCTGGAGTGTCTTCTGTGTGATGTCTGCATGTCCTCCCTGCATTCGTGTGGGTTTTCTCCAGGTACTTCAATTTCCTCCCACATTACAAAGACATGCATCTGGAGTGTTTCTCCCTGGGCCTCTGCTGAAAATTGGCTTTGTTCTAAGTTGGACTTTCCCAGTAAACAAATGTTAAATAAATCAATACTAGCACTGAAAGCTGCTAGGTTAATGTGACAAGATTGGAAATCATAGGACTCTTATGTGTGTCAGACATCTTCTGCTCCACAGGTTGTCCTCCCTTAGCTCGCCTTAGGACACCTGCATTACTCTTTGACAGATATACTGCCCCAGTCAAACTCCCCACCCGACACTGTCCTTGGAGTGGGTCGCAACTGGATGCCAGGCATCAGACCAGAGACCGTGTGCACCTTGTTGTAACCAACCTCAAGCTCTCCCAAAAGTATGCAGACCTAAAAATAAAGTTATTGGTCATTAGTACAAGTCTGGGAAGGGAAGAAATTGCTCTGCAAAAGCATGTGACAAGAGTGATTTTTGGCTTAAATAAAATTATTTCCCTGCATTCCTTTCACCAACTCAGGTATTTGGTGGTTGCAGGCTTGCAACAGAAATCAACAAATGAGACAAAGTAAAATGTTATTATATATGTATGCTCCCATAGCAAGAGTTAAATCTATAATAAGCAGTGCATACAGTGTGTTTTTTCAAATGTGCCCAAACTGTTTCCATTGCACTGCTTGGTCTTGTGACTTTATCTTACTAAAGAGTTTATTTCCTGTTCTCCACTTCTTAAGTGTGGTCCATTCATAACCTTGCCGCCCATGAAGAGCCACCTAGGGAATAACTACTCATTTCACATCTAGCCTGCCAGCACCTCTGACTTTGGGATCACTAATCCAATCCATGACATAACTGTTTGGATCAGGGCTAAAACCTCTTAGACATTCATGTCAGACACAGAGCAAAATTATACTCTATAGGGAATGAATGAAGACTGTAGACTTTCACCTTCAATGTGCATTTCTTGTTTGAAGTAAAAACTGGCAGCAGTGTAACTGTGTTAACTAAAAGAACTTTCTGGAAATTAAAAAGTGACTTAAATGTTGGATCTCACAGAGCAGGGCAAGGGCAACAACAAATCTTATGCTCTTTAATTAGTTCCTAGGCTTATGAAATATAAAACCTTTGCTGTCATTTATGGTGAAATAACAGATTTGTTGGACAGTTGTTAATAAAGAGAACTAAACCTGACAATAAGTTACAATAATGATACCTTACTTACAGTGTCTAATGCAAATCTTGAATTTGAGAGACATTCTAGTTCAGCATTCTGGACTTTAAATGGTTCTGCTGAGGCCACATAAAGACATAGCAGAGAGTTATATGAACCTAATGCACAACCATGATGATTAATACAATGTACACACACACACACACACACACACACACACACACACACACACACACACACACACCTGTATATATACATACACATATATATATATATATATATATATATATATATATATATATATATATATATATATATATATATAAATCAACAACACCTCGTGAAACCAGGACAAATTCCAATAAACAGATGGGAATGTATGAAAAATAACATTGTGATTTATTGAAAACAAAAAACAGACTGGATGAGTTAAGTGCTTCCGTCCACCACAATACAGGACTTTATCAAATCCATTTGTGGCAGTAAGGAAACTCCATTTATATCCTTGTCAGTTACATAATTGATTAATTAAATAAGCAAACAATAAAACAATTAAAGAGTTAAACAGGCAAGCTTAAAAAAACAATGACTTAAAAAGGAAGTGCAAAAATGGCAATCCAGAAACTATACTGAGGTAGTCAACAGCAACACTATGACACAGATACCCTGTCCTTTAATATGGGTAATAGCAAAACATGGTCATTAAGCCCTGGGTGGGGTGGGGGGTGGGGTTAGTGGCATTCAAATACAATTGCCATCTAAATACACTCTTGTGAATTTCATTGGACCAGTCCCCCCTTAAATCTTTCCTAATAATTTCCAAAATCCCAAAACAAAACCCTAACCTAACCTCACAAGAAAGTGTATGTTTATACAGTGCATTGTTTCCATTATGAGTTTCAATAGCGTACAAATGTTCATAAATCTTCTTGCATAGAGATCTTTCTATTTTGCCTATATAGAACATTTGACAATCCTGACATATGCTAATGTACACCAAACCGAAACTGTCACAGTTACCCCTCCTCAACTGAATTGTCCTTTGAGGGCTACCCACCACCAGTTCCTCACGTTTAAAAATATAGGGGCAATATTTACAAAAACACAGCTTGTTGTATATCCTTGGCTAGTATATGGGTGAATAGGGTGTTCAAATAAAAACTTTAAACTATGTCCCACCTTAGATGTAAACACTGATTTCTCCTCTAATTTACTATGTAATTCATGGTTACACTGTAAAATTATCCAATTGCGGGTCAAAATATTCTTAACCTTACGGTCAAAAGTACCAAATTGTGTAACCATAGTGTGTGAAATTTTTGATTTTTGGACCTTACAAGTTCATTCACCCCAACCTTCTAGGATTTCGTCAGCCAAACTAACCACCATGCTTGGAGGGTATCCCCAAGCCATAAACATAGAAGTCAAATTAAGTAACTCAAGATTGAAATCTGAAATTGTAGAACACATTCTAGCCCCACGAATCATCTGTCCTCTAACCAGATTCCTTTTAGTAAATTGTGGGTGGTTGCTGTCATAGGCCAAAAAACTGTTAAGAGTAAGTTGGTTTGCAGTATACCCTGGAAGTAAATTGTTTCAAGACAGTTTTTGGTGATGGTAACATCCAAATAATTAATTTCTTCAACCTGGAAATTGTGTGTAAACTTGAAATATTCACAGATGGTATTAATATATTCACAAAAGTTGTCTACCAATGTTTTCTCACTTTTCCACAAGACAAAAATGTCATCCAGGTAACGCAAATATAAAAACCATCCACCATCAAACCCAAATTAAGAATAAATTTCCTCTCCCATGCAGCCACAACTAAACTGACATACATGGGGGCACAGCTTGATCCAATGGCAACACCTATACGTTGTTTGAAAAATTTGCTTTCAAAACTGAAATAGTTATTGTGTAATATGATGTCCATGGCGTCAATAATAAAATTAAAAAGGGGGCCACTGAATTTAGTGTAATCCAGTAGTGCTTCTGAAAAGAGTTCCAAACCTGTATCATGAGGTGTGAAGCTAAAAAGGTAGAAAACCCGGTATATCCAGAAAAATATTCCTGCTTGATCCTACCCAGAAAGTCCCAGGAATCAGTGAGGATGTGTTCAATGGGAGGTAATGTGTCTTTAAGTAAGCGGTCAATAAAAACCCCTAATGAATAGGTGGAACTATTATGGGCTGCTATAATAAGACAATAAGGTGGATGGAACACATTCTTGTGCACTTTAGTAATCCCAAACACTGTGGGGATGTAAGGGTGGTCATTATACAAAAACTTGAAAATTTCCTCATTAATAACCCCCTTGAAATAAATTGTCTTCCAAAAACAATAGTAATTTCTTGTGGGCAATGTCAATTTCATTTGTAAATACAATTTCATAATGGTCTGTATCATAAAGCAAATTTGCTATATCATTTATGTAATCAGACTTTTCCACCAAAACCACCCCACCCCCTTTGTCAGGTTTCATAACCTTAATGTAGTCTGACTCCCTAAAGTGTCTTAATATAAGGGTGTCCTCTCTAGTAAGGTTGTAAATTTTCTCCTTATGTGAATGGTAAGCCTGATAGATCTCTTTAGTACATATTTTTCAAGTCAGCTAGGGTGGGATGTAATGGAGGATTAGAAAGACTCTTTCTCATAAATCTGTTGCCAGAAGAAACATTGTCACCTTCTCTGTGGTTAAAATATAATTGAAAATTCAATTTCCTAATGTAAATCTTCAATTCAGTCAATACATCTACAATATTCACTCGACTACCTGGTACAAATTTAAACCCCTTTTTAAAGAGGGAAAAATGTGCTTCAGTTATGGCCAGGTCTGTGTAATTGCAGATATAAAACCCCTGTGAGCTGACCAGTTTCCCTTTAAAACATGAAGCATTGTGGTCTATATGAGAACTAGTTTTCAAAACCGGTTCCACTTCCTGTTTTTCCAAAATTGCCTCTGGCTCTTGGGACCCTGTCCCCTCGGTGTCTGAGGTTGCCCTAAAAATTTTTTTGGTTCCTATTTTTATTTAAAATCCTTTCTGATCTACATGGGAGCGGGAACTCCTGTTCAAACACTTCATCCATACCATCCTCGTAGTCTGAAGCTTCAGTTTCATAGATAATAGACTCTAACCTGGGGTCATATTGACTTGAACCCATCTCTGGTCCTTGCCTATCTTGGTTGTGAGTAAAAGAGGAATTCTCTAAATAACTCTTAGGAAGTGGGTACGCTTCCTTGCATTTGTATTCCAATTTGTCTCTTTTTAACTTCCCCTGATTTCTAAGAATATTGTCCTTTGCCTGCTATTCAGTCCTGTTAAAAGCATTGTCATATTGACCTTTAAATTAGAAAAACACATATCTTCCACAATATCTTGATTTAAAACATTAATTTCATCAAGTAAAATTCTAATCCTATTGTTATTAATTTTAATAATAAAATGCAAGTGTTCTATGCCCTGTCTGTTGAACATGGCAAGCAGTTCATTAAGTTCTTCTTATCCAGAGGTAATACCATTTGGATATTTGCACATATGGAGTCCTTTGGGAACTCTCTGGACTCGTAAGCATTCTGATAAATATGCATTGTCAATTTGCAAACTACGTACCTTACTCATCTATAAATTCAAAGGTAGGAAGATGAGAATTGCTGTCAGTTGGTCTAGTAAGTCTTTCCTCCGGATTAAAATTAAGATCCCTGCTAATCCATTGTTCAAAGCGTGTAGTACGGTTAGTGTTTGTGATGTTCTTCACACTCCCTTGTCCACAAGGGATTGTATTAACAAGTGTTGAACTCGAAGAACCTGTACTGCCTAAAATGTCTTTTCCTGTTGGCCTCACTGCAGAGGAAGCTTTCAGCATGGAAGGCAGCCCACAAGCAGCAGAGTCTCTTGGGAGAAGTAATTTCTCAAGGGTAAATTGCATCTGTTGATATTGAAGGGACATAAGTTTAATCAATTGAGTTAGATTCCCTTCATCATTAGTAGATAACAATTCTGGTGTGTCATTAGTGACTGCAGACAGCACAGGGTTGTTCAAACTCATCCCAATGTTGGAAACTACAATGAAGGTATTCGTAGGTTTCCAGATGGTCAAAATGACCAAGACCAAAAAGGAAGCAAAAAACAAGGAGAACTCGAAACAAATAAACCAACAGCTCGTGAAACCAGGACAAATTCCAATAAACAGATGGGAATGTATGAAAAATAACACTGTGATTTATTGAAAACAAAAAACAGACTGAATGAGTTAAGCGCTTTTGGCCACCACAATACATATATATATATATATATATATATATATCTATATATATATATATATATATATATATATATATATATATATATATATATATTATACACATACACATATGTATGTATCTATACATATATAGATAGATAGATACAGAGATATATATGTGTGTGAGTGTGTGTGTGTGTGTGTGTGTGTGTGTGTGTGTGTGTGTGTGTGTGTGTGTGTGTGTGTGTGTGTGTGTGTGTGTGTGAATTCCTGAAGAATACGGTAGATTTATCCATAACTGCCTATTATCTTGATACCCTTGCATAGCATTAAAAAAAGAAAAATGCATCATTTTAGTATGGAACAAGGGATGTCCTCAATCATGCAAACCCCAAACTACAGTTTTCCAAGGTAATCATTGATTCTAACATTATGAGTCACATCTTGCCTGCCGATATGATATCTCAGATGAGGCTTAATGGATTTCTTTCTGTTTTGCAATTTTTTATTATATAGGGTCATAGGATGTTACTAGGTTAATGGCCCTGGGGCCATTACAAGCCTAGAGGTTATCCACAAAAAAGAAACTTCGGTCAACATTTGTCACCCCTGTCAATGATGGACACAGGTGAAACCCTGGGAGAAATTTGGGGTTTGCCATCCACTCATCAAGGTTTTGCTTGAAGAGGGTCAGCGACATACTCTGATGTCTATGGGAAGTCTATTTCTGAGACAGGGCAGCCTCTGGGAGACAAACCTGTCTCTCCAGCAGGTTTTGTTAATGTCACATGTTAGATTTAGGCCTTTTCAGGGGGTAATGCGCAAGGAGTTAGACTTACAGATATGGAGCATCTCTAGTAGGGCAGGGTCTGAGATTGCCTTGTAGGCAAGTCACAGATAACCTCTGAGCAATCTGTACGATACCAAGTAGTTGTGATAGTGATTTGAGCCTGTCTACATAAGGTAGGTGTTAGGGGCCATGGATTCTCTTTGTGAGGTATTTCTGTGGCCTTTCCAGCCAGTGCAGGTGTTTGGAGAAGTACATTCCAAACGGGGTGTTGTACTCAATTATTGGCCTAATGAGGGAGGAACACAGAGAGGTAATAACCTCTTTTTTTCTGGATGCAGTCCCTTTACTTATGAGATGAACCAAGTAAAAGACTACTGCCGCTACATGATGGTCGAATGTGCGATTGTTGTCAACCTGTGTACCCAGGTCCCTCACCACAGGTCGTGTGCTTAGGGGGTTGCCTTTGATGTGGTAATCATTAGGGGCCATGTTTTTGCTGAATGGCATGATAATATTTTTTTTGCATTTAACTTAAGGCCATGTGTATAGCGCATCGTGTAAATGCATACTGCTGTAGTATCATAATGTAGTTAGGTAGGGGTTTGAATCCTGCACTTGCCAACTGTGTGTGAGTGTGTGTGTCTCCCTGGGGAGGAGCAACCTTTTCCCTGCTAGACAGGGGCCCAGAGAAGTAAATATTGTGGGAAAAAATTTCCAGGGAATTGTTATGGCTAGGCTTGCATAGGCCTTAGGGCCGATAGCCTAGTACCAACCTATGAACCTATGAACTTTGGCACTAGTCATTTGTTGCTGTGAGAATCTTCTTGTAATATGTTAGCATTCATTTGGAGAGTCAATGACAGCACCCAACTTACAGTCATCCATAAACTTGATCAGCCACAGGACTTTAGTCTTTGCCTGGACCTCTGAAAAGTAATAGAAATAAAGAAGAAAAAGTAAAAGAAACACAGTTTAAATATACAACATATATACATATTTACAATTTTTTGTTAATAAGAATTATGATGTGTCATAATATAATTATTTACAAATAGCAAAACTGGCTAACAATTATATTTCTCCAGTAACTTATATACGTTTTGCCATTTATTTCAAGCATTTTTGCTCTTCTTAAATATCATAGATGTAACTGCAGTTTCTCTTTGAGACTTATCAGATGCTAATTTTATGAATTCACTTAAAGTTTGGTGCAGACTCCTTTTTCCAATTTAAAGTGATTGCTTTTCTGGCCATGACTAAAAGACTCCACTTTGACTAAAGAAAAGGCATTTGAACTTATACACTCTGGAATAGGAGCATTAGTTAATATTAAAGCTTCAGATATTACACATCTTTCAGACCATAAACCTTTACAAAATTCCTGAAAATTATTCCAATATGTCCTATTTTTATAACTAAACTTAAGTGGCACTAATCTGCTTTTGCTTGTTTTAACATCTCCAAAAAGAAAGATCACTTTTTAAAATATTTTACTTATTTTATATTGGGTAATAAAATTATATGCTGATATTTCCATGCAAATAACTTCTAGTATATAATTGAGGAAGTATAACCAACAGATTTCAAAATTAAATCCTTAGACATGTCATTATTTATATTGTCAAAATTATTATTAAAAGATACTAATCTCAATATTTATCATCAATCTTAACTTCCAACTCTAATAACAATTTAAATTTGACAGATAATGAGTTATATTTCTATTTCCTTTAATAACTATTAGAAAACAATTTAAAATCAATGGATAACTTTCATTCAATACCCCATAAGTCAGATTTTTATGTTTTTCAAACTTTCTAAAATTATGAATTATTATTTATATGACATATATTATCTCCTACTAATACCCCCTCCTTACCCCTGTTGGCCCACCTCATCTTCTTACCTATCTACCATTATCAAAGCCTCTCCACTATCAGAAATTTTAATATTTATGTTTTTCTTGATTATTTCTGCTTCTACCCTTCTTCCTTATCTGTTTTTCTGTTCCTGCTCTAGTGACATCCTACTTTATTAATGTCAATATACCTATACTAAACCTGTGTGCATTATCATAGCTCTTATTTCTCCAGGTATTACATATTAACATGTCTTTGATTTATGTAAAATAATATAACTTCTAAAGTATCTGATAAATGTCTTTACTATTTGTCTCAATGCTACCTGTAAATTAATGCTTATAATGTTTAGTTTTTATTGTTGTTCATTATAAATATGTATTTTATGTGGAGCTTTTCTCCCCGGGCTCCCAGTGAATATGTGACTTAAGCTCATTCAGACTTTTCCAGTAAACAAAAGATATAATTAATAAATATAGGGGTCCCTACCATAACACTGAAAACTAATAACACTGATACTCATAAGGTTGAACCAATTTAACTGAAAACTCATAATACTGAATTCTCATTTTAATGAAGGCATTCTCCACAAGAAATATACCCTAAAAACATGTCACACAAATAAACCAATTATTGAAAACTACAATTAGTAAAAACTCCTAAGGACATCAAGTGTTTCAGCAATATAGCCCATGACTTTTTACTTTTTCCTTTTAAGTCTTTGTGGATACATTCAGGACAAAAAAATACAATAAATACATACAATAAATTAAATACATTGTGGATGCATTCATAAGCCATATTGCTGAAACACCTGGTGTCCTTAAGGGGTCATTTACATGAATCCCATGGGCCTATATTACAGGAGATTTAAGGTATCACACAATGAAAACTCTAGGTTTTTCTTGTAGTTTTTACTAATTGATTTGTCTGTGTGAACTTTTTACTCTTTGGTTTGGATGTTAGTTGGGATAGTTGGCAGATACTTTAATGGTTATGGACAACAGCTGGGTTGCAGACCCTATATTGCTAAAGCATAGCCAAACATTCCACTTATGTTCTACTGATAAGGTCATGAGAAGGCTGAAACATGCGTGTCTAGAGCTAGTGGGATTTGGCTTTATTAGTCTGAATATATCCACAAAAACTTAAAAAGAAAAAGTAAATATTCATGGACAATCATAAGCCATATTGTTGAAATACTTAATGTCCTTAAGGGGTCATTTACATATATCCCATGGGCCTCTATTACAGGAGGTTTAAGGTATCACACTGTGAAAACTCTAGGTTTTTCTTTTAGTTTTTACTAATGAATCTGTCTTTGTAACTTTTTTACTCTTTCGGTTATTTATGTTTCTTTAAAATATGTTCTAATAACAATAATTTAATTTTATAAGAAACCATGCCAATAAATAATGTTATTTTCCTTTAGTTTTAACACTGGACAATATTGCTTACTATTATAAATAACTTTTGTGTAAGCTATTGGTAAGATGGCAATATTTTTTAAGGAAATGTGTTTAATAATTAATTTCCTATTTTGTTTAAGCAATATATTAATACAATTAAAATTAGTTATGATACCAATAGGACCATCAAAAGTTAATTATCCAAATAATTTTATTATTAATTATAGTTAATGAATTCAAGACAGGTTTTAATTGTGAGTCTTCAGAAATGGAAATGTGCATTTGCTTCTGTTGGACTGCATAAGAATTACCCAATGCTCTAATATATTCAATAAAACCGTACAATACATGTAAGTTTGAAAATCTGGAAATTGTATACAGCCTCTATTTTAAGGTCTAATGTGATTTGAAAAAGATGTTATGTGTTTTATAAGATGGCATACACATTTCAATGAAAGTTTGTTTAATTTATTAATAATATTCATGTTGTGTTTTCCTATGTAAAATAAAAGTTGTCTGGTGTTTTTTTCTTTTTATGTCTTTAACAGAATATTTTAATCTATCAGTTAGAATAGATGTGAAAATGAATAACCAATGTTTAGTAAGGAAATAGGTCCATATGATGTACATCTTTCTGGATCTTTTTCTTGTTTCAGTATTGAGGATACTAAATAATATTTACAAAATGGGGGAATTCCATTTTTACTTTGAATTAATAAACAAACTTTATTAAACAATATTAATACTTCTTGTGGAATAAGATAGATATATATATATATATATATATATATATATATATATATATATATATATATATATATATATATATATATATATATATATATATATATATATATATATATATATGGGTCTACTTCATTTGCTCTAACTTCCGATTGACCAACACCCATTTGCCCGACACCAAATGACCAAAATTTAATTTGACCAAAATTTAATTTGACCGACAAGTATTATTGGCAAGTAATGGGATATGCCCCCTTCCCCACTGTAGTGCGACCCTGGAGTTACAATATATAGTTGGGGGGGTGGGGGGCACAGCCCCCCACAATGGGGGGGCATGGGGGGTAAAGCCGCCCACTTAATTTCATATTATATTGCTTAGTTTTGCTTTAATATTGCTTAGTAAAACAAAAGTAAGTGGGGGGCTTCATTCCCCAGCCCCCTAGCTATATATTCTAACTCCAGGGTCGCACTACAGTGGGGAAGGGGACATATCCCATTTACTTGCCAATAATACTTGTCAGTCAAATGAAGTGTCAGTGAAATGAAATTTCGGTCAAATGAAATTTCGGTCAAATGGGGTTGAGCAAATGGGTGTCGGTCAATCAGACGTTAGGGCAAATTAAGTAGATCCATATATATATATATATATATATATATATATATATATATATATATATATGAAAAGATACAAGCTTGTCCTGGAACTTTATGGCTTTTAACCTTTTTAGTATTTTTTTTTAATTTCATTAATAGCAATCTATTTCATTAGTTTCTAAATATGTTTTTTCCATAGTTTATTTCTGATATTATTTTTCAAGAGTTCATATAAATTTCCATCTTCTAAATCAATATTTTCAATATTCAGTTTTTTTAAAATTCATTAAATATATATATATATATATATATATATATATATATATATATATATATATCTTCAAAAGATTTTTTCCCCATTTGTCAAATACACTTAATTTGATTAGCCTTACCAATTCTTTTTGATCTGTAAGCAAGTCTATAAATACCATTTGGTATTGTTGCATATAGGTTCATAGGTTCATAGGTGCATACTAGGCTAATGGCCCTGGAGCCTTTACAAGCCTAGCCCATAAAAGCATCATGCCACCTGACCTTAGTTCCTAATGCCTCTGTCAAGTACATTCACTGGAGTGATCCCCAGGGTGAATTTTCTATTTCCCATCCACTCATCAAGATTTCTCTTTAAGAGGGCCTGTGAGGTGCTCCGCTTGACATGTATGGGAAGTCTATTCCATAGCATGGGCAGTCTCTGGCTTATGAACCTGTCCCTCCAGCGTGTTCTGTTTATTGTGGTAATGAGGTTGAGGTCTCTGGAGCATGTAGTGTGGAGGGATTGGGATTTCTTTAGATGTAGCATTGCTAACAGAGTTGGGTGAGACATGGCTGTGCAAGTCAAGCAGAGATCACCTCTAAGTAGGTGATATGAGACAGAGAATAACTGGAGTTTTTTGAGTCTGTCCATATAGAACAAGTGTTTAAGGCCTAAGATCCTCTTTGTGAGGTATTTTTGTGGCCTCTCCAGTTGCTGTTGGTGCCTAGTGAGGTGCATGCCAAATGGGGCATTGTACTCAATGACTGGCCTAATGAGGGAAGAGTAGAGGGAGACAATGACCTCTTTCTTCCTGGATGCAAAACCCTTAGTAATGAGATGTGCCACATAGAAGGACTTTCTGACCACAGAGGCAATGTGGTGGTCAAAAGAGAGGTTGCTGTCAACCTGTGTTCACAGATCTCTTATGATGCCTTCTGTGTTCAGTGGATTACCATTGATGTGGTAATTCATGGGAACCAGGTTTTTCCCAAAGGGAATGACAACACATTTTTTGACATTGAGTTTAAGGCCATGGTTCTGACACCAGTCATTGGTCTCAGTGAGGCCTTCCTGTAGGATGTCAACATCACTTGGGGAGTTAATTATGGCTCCCAACTTGCAATTGTCTGTAAACTTTGTCAGCCAGAGTCCCTTCATGTTGGCCAGGACTTCAGAGAAGTAGATACCAAACAGGAGAGGACCCAGGACAGAACCCTGTGGGACTCCACTCGTGACTGGTCGACAGTCTGACTTGGAGTCAGCTACTTTCACACTGCGGGTTCTATCTGTGAGCCAGTTTGTAACCCACCTAGTGATATAGGGGTTGAGGCCAAGTTTAGTGAGTTTTTCTATGATTCCTATGTGTGGAATGGTATCAACGGAATTGGCCAGATCAAGCTAGGCTGTATGAACCATCTTGCCTTCATCAACAGCTTTGGTGACTGACTCAAAGAAGTCGATCAGGTTGAGCAGGCATGATCTGCCCTTCACAAAACCAAACTGTGTAGGATCCAGAGTTTGGAGGTTCCCTATATCTTTGTTTATGTCCATGATGATGCGTTCCATAGCTTTGCATATCAAACTTGTCAGGCTAATGGGGCGATAGTTCTCAGGGTCTGTAGTCACCTCTCCTTTGTGGAGAGGGATGATTGTAGCAGTGCACCATTCATTAGGGACAAAGCCTGAAGTAAGGTTGTGATTTAACAGGCCACACAGGTGAGGTGCCAGTTCACTCTGTAGTTCATGTAGAACACAGCCAGGGATATTGTCAGGTCCCATAGAAGCTGTATTCTTGGCATTGGACAGTGATATTTTAACCTGTGCAGCAGTAATACTGGGTGCCTGGCAATCTACTGGTATTCTGATTGGTCCTTTGGTAGGGGAGAGAGGGATAAAATTGGCACTGACTTTGTCGGCCAATATATTGGCAATATCTGTTGGCTCGGTATAGGAGGTGCCATTGTGCAACAGCTCCAAGCAAATCTGGTTATTGTCATGGAGATTCTTTACATAACTATAGAAGGCCTTGTGGTTGTCTTTACTATCTGCTGCAGTTATGTTTTCATAGCTAGCTTTAGAAGATTTGATGAGGGAATCTCAACTTTTTGTTGAGGCTGATAAGGGAGTTTTTCCAGTCTTGGGACTTCACTTTATTTCTTATCAATTTCCTCCTTCTGTTGTAGAGTTTTTTTATGGCAGGGGACCACCAGATTGGCTTCCTTTTTTGGAGGAGAGTGTCTTGGTTCTATTGGGTATGGCGAGATCCATGCATTTCTGCATGTGTTCATACAGGGCATTAGTGAAGGATTCCTCAGTCATGCAGCTGTTCTCCAATTGCATGGGTGCCGTGAAGTTAGCCACCTCTGGTTTTAGGTGTTGAAAGTTAGCTTTGGAGAAGTTTTTCATGGTGGTTACCTTTGCGGGGGGGGGGATGTGGATTTCCAAAGTGATTAGTTTGTGGTCCAATCTAACCAGGGAGGAGTTGACTATTGGTACAGAGCAATGGTCATCCATGTTATTAATGACCAGGTCAAGGATGTTGCTACCTCTAGTGGGGATAAGAATGAGCTGGTCCAAGGCATTGGAATTAATGAATTCCAGGAAATGTTGGGCAAGTGTATTGGTACATAAGTAGTTTTCCCAGTTAATGGAGAGGTAGTTAAAGTTGCCCAGTATAAGAGTATTAGGCTGGACCCTAATATTCTCCAAGGTGCTTAGGAACATTAAGTGTGAGTCTTTTTGTCATTGTTGGGGACCTATAGCAGGCTACAACCTGAATCGCTGTCTTAACAAATGTAAGCTGCACCTGAAGTATCTCTCATGCATCATGTTGGGCTACCAGTCTGGAGGTGTGCACATCCTTTATGAATATGGAAACACCACTGCCTTTGGAGCTTCGGCCCAAGTTTTGGGACCAAAATGTATGGAATGAGTTATAGCCTGGTAGTACAGGGGTGCTATCTGATGCCTTGAACCAGATCTCTGTTATAGCACAAATGTCGATGTTCTCCATTTTAAGGAGTGCTTTGAGCAAGTGCATTTTGAGATTTAGACTTCTAGATTTGAGCAGCATGACCCTCAGATTGCATTTGTTTGTAACTGTTACAAGAGTAATTTGGTCTTTGGAACAATGCCTAAAAAAGGCACTATAAGGGGTGGCAAGAGCTTTGGCCAGTATCCATAAGCCCAGGGGTGCCCGATACAGGCCATCTCTGGCAAAGCATCTAGATTTGTCAATCATGTCATCCCAGGCAAACAGATATTGGATCCCCTTAGAATGACACCAGAAACTTAGCCAATTGTTGTAATCAATCATTTTCTGCTTGTACTGTTATATCATTCTGGGTGATGATAGGATGCTGCTCAAGGTTGGGGTCATAACCATCTGGGCTACATAATCCGAGAGCTCCTCCATGTCTCCTTTCATGTAGTCCAGGGAAGTACGTCTCAGGTCATTCACATCCACATGTACAATGACAGACTCATATTTGTACCTGTTGTTGAGGGATCTGAGTGCATGCATTATGTGGCAGATCCTGGCACCTGACAGGCATCTGACTGTTACTTTCTCCTTATTCAACCTAGTGAGTTGGACATCAGTGTGCCTCACTATCGAGTCACCTATGACTAGTGTGTTGGGCATGCTGTTTTGCCTTAGGGGCTTTGGTTGAGTGGCACTCTGTTTAGGAGAGTTATGTGTCACATGATTAGTGTTGTGTTGTGGTGGTCGAGTGCGTTTCTGCCTTGGAGGTCTCTGCTGTTTGTGTAGATTTTTATTGAGAGCCTCTGTGAAAGTGGGTGTGTGGTTTGTGTTTTTATGTGAAGGCAGTGCTGGTGTGTGTTCTGGAGGGCTGTGTGTTCCATGCAGTGTGGTGCAAGTGTTGACCTTCTCCTCTTGACCAGCTCTTCTGGTCTTGGCTGCAGAGTGCATGGCTTCCAATTTGGATATATAAAGTGCATCTCTTGCAAGTCTGAGTGTTGGGAGGTAAGAGGAGAGGGTTGTCAGTGTACATGAGGCAGTTGCTACATTGCCTCAAGATGTCCAAGCACACCAGGCTAATAGGAGAAAGCACAGGGAACTAACCTTTAGACATGCCAGGAGGGGTGGGCATTAATAATAAGTACTGGAGCTGTTTCCTTGTAGAACATTTAGTGCTGATAGCACTGTTGTGTGTTACAATAATTGCTACAAGAAGTCTGGTAAAGTGCTAAACTAATAAGCTAGTAAAAGTGCAAGAGAGCAGAGAACTAGCAGATCTAAGGGAAAAATTGAAGACCACTGCTCAGAAGCTTACAAAAAGTCCTGGATACAGCAAATCTGTATCTGGACTATACTAGTTCCAGGGAAGGTAGGAAACAGTTTTTTTTTTTTTTGTGTTTTTAGTAGACAGTGAAGAGACAGAAGATAATGAGATAATTCAATATGCAGAAGCTAAAGGGGTGGGCTTTTGCTAAGTTTTCACTATTAACAGTAGAATGAGATGATGTAATGTGACTGGGGGGAATTGTCTAGTATCAACTTTATACCAGAGGTGGGCAACTCAAAGCCACAAAGACAAAAAGACCACCACAACAAGAGAGAGTGGGTGGGAAAGAAACAGTTGTACAGATTACAGAGATATTAAATCAAAAGTGCATTTGATAAATGAGAATAAACTCTTTTCTCAGTATCACAGCTGGCAGTAGGTCAGTCTCTCTGCAGCAGCTTGAGCAACAGGTATATCTGATTTAAAACACTGGCTATTTAAGGCACAGAGACAGAAACCAGACCAATTATCCAAACAATAACAGATGCAGGAATGCCCTTGCTAGATTAAACCAGTTCTGTTCACTTTCTCTCACTAAGAAAACAGATAGGCCTCTAGACAAAGAATTTCACTACAAACTGAGGTCAACACTAACAGATATTCAGCTGTATCACACAGCAAGAAGGAGAGTAAGAAACATTTGTACAGATTGCAGAGATATTAAATCAAAAGTGCAGATGATAAATGATAATACACTCTTATCTTTTGTCAATATCACAGCTGGCAGTAGATTTAATTTTACTTTCTCTAATTCCAATTCTGTTTTATGTGTTAAAATTTGTCAATATTCTTTTGTTACCTCTTCATTATTTTTTATCTTTATTCTCTTTTTCCAATTCTATTTTCTCAATATATGATCTATCATGTACTTTCTTCAAATCTTCATCCCATTTCTTAATTTTACTAATACGCAAACTCTTAATCTTTTGGTATAAGTAAGTCTTAAAACAATCACAAAGAATAACATCACTAACATATTATTAGCTAATTCAGTATATTCTGTCACATGAATTCTACAATTTAGCAATATGTTTCTAGAATTTATTTGTAAATTAAAACATACTGCATTATGATCCACTAAAAGACATGGAATAACTATAGTTTTTATTTTCTCTATTTTATTGCTGATCTGAAGAGACATCTGTTATATTTATTATAATTTATATTCCATACACAGAGGAATGATGTGTAAAAAACAAAGAGTCCTATAAATTAAGGTCAGTAATCTTATTTGTTTTAAACTTTATCGCTTGATGTTATTTTAAGATTTCCTGAAACAGTAGTGCTATATCTGCCTAATATACAATTAAACTCTCACACTAATATTGGACTTACTTTTACATGTGATAGTATAATATCTAAATACTCTTTAGCCACCTTTGATTTCATACCCAGTATCAAATATACATTTCAAATTACAAATAATCTTTTACTGTATTCTAAAACAAGTAAAGTCAGAATTCCTCTTACATCTGCATAACTAAAATTTATTTTAGGTATTATTGTACTTCTAAATAAAATAGGTGTTGAATACTGCCTGTAAAAATCATACCATAATCCCTATTAATCAAATAATCTTTATCTTTCCCTAAAAGATGGGTTTCTTGCAATCTGACATCAGGTTTGTTACATTTTAAAAATTTAAATAATGACCTCTTTTGTTGTCACAATTAATTCCATTTACATAGGTTTGCCTTTTTTTTATTATGGAAAAAATATTTTTACTTTAAAATTTGTAATATTTTCATTAGCCTTTATATTTATTTTACCAGTCTTTTAAGTATACAAATTAAAATATAACTTTGAAAAGAAAAAAGGAGTATCTAAATACCTATATGCTAAGAAAAAATAATCCAAACTACTTATACTACTATATATATTGCAAACTTATGAGGTATATTGAAACTAGTGGGTAGTTGCATTATTGAACTTAAAAATTCAATTACAGATTACAAATTCAGACTAAAAGGTAGTTTGAATATTTCTAAAATATTTTCTTATGAGATTGCATGTAATATTTTATTGTAAAGTAATCCTTCTGGATAGAGGATGATGTATAAGAAGAAATATATCATAACTTCAAATGTGGCAGCTCATCTGTAAGAATTCTCTTTTGCAATCTTTAGTTCACATACCAAATTTTGCTTGCTAACCTTTTCCCAAAATATCATTCTTGGCAAAAAAAAATAACCATTTTCCACAACTACTGATTTTTTATGTGGTTATTTGCTTTTGGAAGTCTGGATTTCTGATGCATTTTTCAGCACCATTTTTTTTAACTATAGTGTTATGTTTGGACTGTTTTTCCCAGCAATAAAAGGTAAGGAAAATGAAGACATGGAATTTCATACTGCTAATTCAGCATTTTGCACAATATGAGCTGCCGAGAAGAAAAGGAGACTAAAATGTACAAGATTATAGAAAAAAAAAGGAAAAACAAATTTACCCAAACCAAAGTCAAATATTCATTTTTTGGCTGTACTGAATTTCTCAAGTACAGAAAGTCATTGAAAATCATTTCCATTTTTAGATATCTGATAATATTTCTGATTTGATAAATGAACTGATTAGACTGAGAAATTAATTTCTTCCTGTAAATACTGCATTACATCTAATAAAGAAATAAATCATAATCTGAATACAAATTAAAGGTGTAAGTGTCTCATTTGGGGTCTATATCAGAACATCGAAGTATTAAAACTTTGAATGTTCTGATATCAAACACTATTCAGCAAACGTTAAGAATAGCGAAGCTGCAGAACAGCGAATTCTTTCCTCGGGAAAGAATTTGGTTGGTCATTTCTGTGGCTTTGCTATTCTTAGCACTGTGGTGGAAAGTTATGGGTTGGGTTCAGGTAAGTGTGCAATTGTTTGTACATTAGGGTTAGGGCCGGGTTAAGTAAGTTAGGGTTAGGACGCGGGTTAGGCGTGTGTGTGATAATGACAAATTTTAGGGTTAGGGGCGGTTTAAGTGAGTTAGGGTTAGGGGGCGGGTTAGGTGAGTGTGCGATAATGACGGACCTTAGGGTTAGGGTTTGGGTTAAGGTAAGTGGGTAGATAGTAGTGCATGTTTAGTTTAGTGTAGCGTTAGATGTAGGAATTTAAGAGTATGTGTGTGGTTGCTGTTTGTTTGATCTGCTTGTGTTGTGTATATGTGTTTTGGAGCAGCAAATTTTTTCCATGGGAAAAAATTTGCTGTTCTAAATGTTCGATATTTTCATGTTTAGATGTTTTGGGGCCGATGAAATAGCGTTCGCTATTTTCATCTTTTGATAACGTGATATAAACGCTCTCATTTTATATCAAAAATAAATATATCTCAAAGTTTGCTCAAACAGGATGTGAGGTATTGCCAGCTATGCCAGGAGAAGTAGTGCAGTGGATGTGTAACATATGCCAGCATAGCTAGCTGGAGTTTTGTAATGAATTATATGTCATTTGTATATCAAACTGATTTATACAGCTGCTAGTGCTGAAAATGTATTTGTAAAGCTGCTTGTGTTAAAAATGTACCAATAGTGGGTCCTGCTGGACAGAAAATAAATGCACCTGTATGTCAGGCTGCATTGTAACTGTTGAAATGAATATATTGTAGCAGAGGATACTGGAAGAGAAGTGGTTAATCTCAGTCCAGCTAACTCAGAAAAAAATAGTCTGAAATTAATTACCTGGTTTATGCCATAAAGATTGTATCTCACAGTTCTGGCGACAGTTAGAGACGAAATGTCTGTGAAAACCAGGACTAGGAATCTTACTGTATTGTTCTTAGGGGTGAAATAATTGCTACCCTGTTAAGATGTAAGCTTTTGAAATGGTTTTATAGCTTCCAGATGCTGTAACACATATTAGCAAAAGTTCTATATGTGTGTACTATGACACATGTGTGATAGATTCTGGTTCAGTTTCTAGTAAAGGAGGTGTCGGATCCAGATGTCAGATGACCAGATTTGTGTGATATCATTCTGTAATCCAGGACTGAAATGATATTTTAATACTAGATGAGGCAGAAGTCTCAGGGCAGTCTGCTTTTGAGACCTGACAAAGAAGGAACATTCATCTACATCATCATCTTATCTTGCTCTAGTAAGTGAACTAGGGGACAGTAATTCTTTAGATCAGTAAGGAAAATATAGAGAGATTAGTTAAATATTGTTTTTCTGCATCTGTGTGAATCTTTCCATCTGTGTTATTTTTAATATTTCCTGTGAATGAAACTCTGGTGTTTATTGCAAATGGATATGTAGTATTTTCATGTTCTTTTATTATTTAGGTACCCTTGTAAGAGCCTTAGAGTAGCTGGTTTTGGAGTGTTCTGGTGGCAGTATCTACCTTATAGTCTGTGCAGAGGGGACATATCTGGTAACTCTGTGCCAGCCTTTCCCAGATGTCTATGTGTGGGTGAAAATAAAATCTCAAAGAGTGTGTGTGTTAGCTACTTGGAGCAGGGACACTGTGCACTGTTTTCACAGAGAGGGTGGTGGAGGACTTGGCGTAGAACACTCAGCTGAGAACTAAACTCTACAGCTGTGGTAAGTGTGGAGCTTTTTGAGGGCCTGGTAAGAGAGAGGGAAACCCAGCTCCAGGATGGGAGTGTGTTCCCTAACTTCCCTGTGTGCTCGTAAGGGACATTGTACTTGGTGCAGAGAGCTGCATCTGGATATATTTTGTGTAACTATTTTTGATTCCAAGTGAACATCCCTCACTGGTGTCAGTGATGAGGATTGAGGATCCTTGATTACTGGCCCAGAGCAGGGGCATCACACAAGACAGTGCACTTCAGCTTTTCCACATTCAAATCACCATTGGCAAAATCCAATACCACATCCTTGCAAACTATAGGTCCCCCCTCTATGAATCAGGAAACTCATACCATGTATTTAAACTTACTGGAAACACTCACCATCCATCCCAATACTATATTCGAGGGCCACTTTAATTACCCCACTATTAACTGGGAATCATATATCACACCAAAAGTACAAGCACAGAGATTCCTGGATTTTGTAAACAAACTCCCTGGACCAGAATGTCAATACACCAACAAGGGATGCAACCATACTGGCTGTGGTCCTCACTAATATGGGAGAGTGCTCTACACCTCGTAGTGTAATGTCTTCTCTGGTAAGGTCAAACCACAAAATTGTCTCCTTTAAAATAAAAGTAAAACCTGGAATCCCAGCTAACCTTGGAATTTTCAGGAACTACTCAAAGGTTAACTTCATTTGTTATGTCCATAACCTGGCAAAATTTCAAGCCCCCATAAACCCTGAGAATAGTGTTACCTACTCAGAACTGCTCACAGAAACCCTATACAAGCATTTTAACAGCTACACAGAGGCAGGTGTACCCATTAGGAAAAAGTACAGAATTTAGTCAAAAAACAATCCACCCTGGTAGAATCACATAAATAGGTTGTATAGCAGAAGGAAGAAAATTATGGCAAACATTAGGAAGTTCAACACCCAGCAGGATTAAAGTACTCTCAGCAAACTAAACAAAGAACTTAGAGGACAAATAAAGTCTACCAAACCCAAATTTGAGATACATTTGGCCTCCCAGGATAAGGGCAACCACAAGGTATTCATTTGTTATGTCCATAACCTCAAAGGCAATATACAATTGTGTGCTGAATTCATTGTAAATGGAGCAATCAATACTGAGCCAGAAGATATAGCAAACCTACTGTCTGACAAATTCAGCTCCACCTTTATCACTCTCTCCCTATCAACCTTCCCTCAGGAAATATCATCAAATATAACTTCCACTGCCATCACTAAGGAACAGGTCCTTAATGCTTTCTCTAAGGCCAAGAACACTAAGTAGCATGACATATGACCTATCAGGCCAACTGGAATTGTTATTTAACTGTAACCACCAAACAGGCTTTATACCTCATGAAAGGAGAACAGCAGCAGTCATCCCTCTGCACAAAGGTGAGCCATCTACTGACCCTGGAAACTATAGACCCATCAGTCTTACTGATCTCATATGCAAAGCCATGGAATGAATTATCATGGAGATGATCAGTAATGACACAGGAAACCTCCAGACACTGGACCCAACTCAGTTTGGTTTTTATTAAGGGCAGGTCATGTCTACTCAACCTGGTGGACTTTTTTGAGAGGGACACCAAAGCAATGGATAAGGACAAAATAGTTCACACTGCCTACCTTGACCTGGTCAAGACATTTGACACAATCCCCCACTCAGGCATTATTGACAAAATTAAGAGGTTAGGTACATACCCTAATGCCACTAGATGGATAGCAGCTGTCTCACAGACTGGACCCAGGAAGTTAGAATTGGGGAATCTATCTCTATAAAGAAGCCAGTCACAAGTGGAGGACCTCAGGAATCAGTCCTGAGACTGGTCCATTTTGGCATTTACTTCTCTGAAGTCAAGGCCAATGTCAAAGGCCTCTGGCTGATGAAATCTGTAGATGATTGCAAATTAGGAGCTGTCATATGCCCACCAACACATATGTTCTCCAGGAAGGGCTGACACAGACAAACAACTGGTGCCAGAGCCATGAACTAAAACTAAATGCCAAGAAATGTATAATAGTATATTTCAGGAAGTCATCCACCCCTTGTAACTATCATATTGACAACACATCCATAAGAGATGACCCACTAGTCAGGGACTTGAGGCCACCCATAGACAGTAATCTAGCCTTTGACCATCACATGTCTACAATAGTTAGGAAAGCATTCTATGCTGTGCAACTTATAAGCAAAGGTATAGCATCTAGTCCAAGGAAGTCATTGTTCCACTGTATTCAGCATTCATCAGACCTGTCATTGAGTATAATGTCCCCTTTGGTACATACCTAACCAGGCATATCCAATAACTGGAACATCCACAAAGGTTCCACATTAAAAGAATACAGGGCATAAGTAACATGTCCTTTGCAGACCACCTCAAGGCCCTATCCCTGTATTCTGTCTCTTACAGGCTGTTGAGGAGAGATCTATGCCTGGCATATAAGGCATTGTCAGACCTCACTCTGATGGACCTCCTGCATATCAGCAAAACAAACAGCACTAGAATTACCCATTCTAAAGATGTAAACCTTGCTTGTAATATAACTAGGACCTGCTGGAGAGACAGGTTTGTATCCCCGAGACTATGCCTTCTCTAGAACAGGCTCCCCATCAAAGTAAAGCAGAGTTCCTCCCTAACACAATTGAAGTGTAACTTGGATAACTGGATGGTGAGCAATCCTTGGTTTGGCATCTATGTCTCTAATGTTCACAGGCAACCTGTAAATGGTTCATCTCCCAGGCTCCTACTTGTAAATGTTTCAACTCAAAGCCTCTGCTTAAACTTATCAAGGGTACCAGAACTTGTCAGAGATTTGGGATGCATGGCTAGGCTTAAAAAGGCCCGATCATTAGCCTAGTAAACACCTATGAACCTATGATCTTATAAACAAAATAAAGATGTTTCAACACATTCCTCTGGAATACAGAATGACTAATAAAAGCCTGCTCACTTCTACCATTCTCTTAATTAGAAAGAGAATAAGTTTTTGAATAATTTCCCCTGCAAAATGGAGTTCTACTTGTAAAGACTGCAAGTACCAGATTACTGACACTAGAGAAATTCAAATAGTGTTTGACACACTATTCACTTTTAAACACAAGTAAGTTTCTATACTTTGCCATTTTTTATTATTTTCTAGTGTATTATGAAGCCTTATTCTGTGAGGTTTCATGAAGATGCAGCATATACACTGTTCACTAGATAGTGTCTATAGGAACTGTATTTACACCATCAGATTTATTTCAGGTTCTTGAACCTTTTTTTCCATTGTTGTACTATCTAGTGTGATTAACTTCATCTTGTGCTTATCTGTTTTTGGGTGGTAGCCTATTTATACAGGAAAGTCTTTAACGTACGGTAGTGTAATTTCCTTTTTTTTTTCTTATCAAGATTGCTTTTTAAGCATGATACAACTTTATTTCCATCTTTGTCACCTGTATGGGTATAACATTTGCTTTTCTCTTCATGTTTGAATTTGTCTTAATTTGTGAAATTCCTGAGTACACAAAGGATGTTTCAGCAAATCGGTGTCCTTAATCTTCAAAAGTATTTTTTTCTACTTTGTTTTCCTGGTGGTAATTTGTTTTTTTGTTTATCATCAAAACATTCAGTCATCTGCTGCTACAAAAATACTTTTCTCATAAATGCACCCTGTGATTTCTTATGGTATAGGATTAATTAATTAAGTTGCACTTGGCAAGTTCAGTGGACATGTGTGAAACAAGTTAGAGTATATGTTTTCATAGGTTCATAGGTCCATAGGTTGTTACTCGGCTAATTACCACTAAAGCCCTTACAAGGTTAGCCTCACACCCCCAACCATTTGGGTTCCGAGTATCATGGGCATCTATGAGGGGAGGACATGTTAGTTGGGAGGTAACTATGGGATTTGTGAAGGAGGATGTTAGTGGTGTTAGTTACGATAATACTTTTCTTATTTAGCATCTTTATCCATTAGGGACATGGGAGCCAGACCAGGGGTGAATTTCAATTTCCTTCCCACTTCTCAAAGTTTCTTTTGAATAGGGTCATGGATGGGGTGGGGAGCCTATTCCATAGTGTGGAGATCCTTTGGTACACATATCTGTCTCTTCATCACATTCTGTTTATGTCACAAGTGAAGTTCAGATCTTTGGATCTAGTGCTTCTGGTCCTGTTTGTTTTGCCTTGTGCACTAGATCCTTCAGGGCTAGGTCTGAGGAAACCCTGTAAAACAGGCAAAGATCCCCTCTCAGCAGCATGTAGAAGATTGAATACAGAGACAGAGCAAAAGGTGACCAGTGTAGGACACAGTATTCGTGCCCTGAATTCTCCTGGTGAGAAACCTTTGTGGCTATTCCAACTGTTTCAAGTGTCTGGTTAGGCACATAGCAAAGGGGGGCATTATACTTAGTGATACGTTTTATAAGGGCAAAGTAGAGTGGTACGAAAACTTCCTTGGATCTGGATGCCATACCCTTACCTAACATTGGGTGATATAGAATAACTTTCATACTATCTTAGCTACATGTTGGTCAAAGGTTAGATTGCTGTCTACACATGTTCCCAAATCCCTTACTACTGTGTCAACTCTTAGGGGTGTTTTATTGATGGAGTATTTAACTTGGGTTGACAGTTTCCCAAAGGACATTATAATGCATTTTTGGCATTGAGTTTCAGGGCATGGCTTTGACACCAGTTATTTGTCTATGTCAAATCCTTTTGCAAGATATTGGTGTCTTGGGGGAAATCTATAATAGCTCCAGTTTACAGTCATCTGCAAAAGTGTAAGCCAGAGGTCTTGAACATTAGCCTTGACTTCTGAAGACTAGATGCCAAACAGCAGCTGACCCAACACAGAGCCCTGGGGTACTCCACTGGTAACCAATCTCTTGGTGGAGGTGGTCTCACAGATCCTGACTTCTTAGGTCCTGTCTGTAAGCCAGCTTGCAGTTCATCAGGTTATGTAGGTATTTATGCCTAGTTCAGACAGCTTGAGTAGTGTATTGTACTGAATGCCTTGGACAAGTCAAGATATGCAGTGTGCACTGTATTACCCCCATATATTGCCTTGGTGACCCCTTCAAAGAAGTCTGCCAGGTTCAGTAGGCATGACCTTCCCTTAACAAAGCCAAATTGGGATGGTTCCAGTGTCTGTAGTTTGCCAATGTCCTTTTCTATCATTTTGATGATAATTCATTCCATGGCTTTGCATATTATGCTTGTTTGATGGGACTGCAGTTCCTTGGGTCAATTGGTTCACCCTTGTGAAGTGAAATGGCTGTTGTAGTCCTCCATTTACTTGGAATATAGCCTGTTTCAAGGCAGTAGTTGTTCAGATAGGTCATGTTTTAGACTATTCAGAAGGCAACCGAGGATGTTGACGGGACCCACAAAAGTGGTGTTCTTGGTTTTAGTGAGTGCTGCCAACACCTGGTCCCTGCTAATAGTTGGAAGAGGTGTATGTTGGAGGAATTTCATCAGGTGGAGCTGGGGGGGGTGAAGTTTGAGCTGACTTTATCAGCCTGTAGACTTGTTATGTCACCATGATCTGTGTTACCTTTCAGGTTCTGGACATAGCTGAAGAAGGCTTTGTGATTGTCTTTAGCACATGAGACTATCCTGATCTTGTAGTTGGCCTTTTTGGATTTAATTAGACCTCTTAGTTTCTTGTAGTTGTACAACAGAGAACTTGTATTTAAAGGAGTTGCTCTTCCTTTTATTAGTCATGAATTTTCTTCTTTTATTATATACTCTAAATAAGTAAGAATTGGTTTTGTGGTTCCCATTATTTCATGAGATATTGCAAGCATAGTACAAAGTCAACCTAATTATTTTCCCAACTCAGAGCACTTACAAAGTCACTTCAACTTAATGGAGGTCTGCTCTGGCCTCCATCATAATAGATCTGAGTTTATCAGCCATTTACTACCCTGGACGTATTTTAAGATTTAGGTTTCATGCCCTTCCTTTTGACTTTATATTACTTCCAATCCATCTGAGTTACACTTTACTCCTGAATGAGCCTCATATTTTTATCAAAATAATTCAGCGCAGTATCACAATTTAGAAACTCATTTAGTTTTTGACATGCACATCGTTTATTTGGCAATTCCAATGATATATCCTGCTTCCTTTGTTCTTTCATTGGTAATGTTATTACGCAGAAGTTCTGGATGAAATGTGAATTGAAGTTTGTTATTCCTAACAAACTCATTACTTACACTCCGTTTCTTTTATGTGAAATATTATGTAGTTGCTTAACATTTTGCTTCAGTTGAGACCCTTCCTTCTGAAACAAAAAATGAAACCATAAATGTCAAACCCGTTTTTATCTTTGTCACGAGTCCTTGTTTAATGCCAATATACTTTGCTTAATCTTTTTAGTTGTATCCTGAAAAAGTTCAGCTTTGGAGCTTATACAATTCAGCTTTCTCTTATGTTTCCTCAGGAGTACAAGTACAGGGGATTTTGTTACATTTCATCCCCTGAATATATCATAAGCTTATACTTAGCTTTCATATACACTTTACTAAATAATATACCATCATTTAAGTCTGTAGTGATGTTATCTGCTCTATTTTTAACTATCCCCTGTTATTTTGTTTTGTTTGTGGCATGTTTATTTATATGAAAACTTCACCTGATTCTTTTGATTTTGCAGGAGTGATACCCACCGATTAAGACCTATGAAATTCCCAGTAATATTCATGTCCTCTGACAATTTTCATTCTTGTTCTCAATTTGATGTAAATGATAAAGTTATCCTAAAAAATGCCTCTGCTGTTGATTTTACTGCTGACAAATCATTTTACCAAAACCTTTTTCAATTTCCCCATAATTTGAAATAAGATTTGTGGGTCTTTCTGCAAGTCATTTACTTTAAAACTGATTTTATATCTACTTTTTTAATATATGAATGATACTAAAATCTATAAAAAACAGCAATGTGGTCCACCAGGCTAAAAACAACTCTTTATTTGGTAAGCGCTTTGGGAAACCCTTCGTCAGACAAAAAATCACTCAACCAAAGCAGTCTAAATACATACAAGTAATCAATCACAATTTTAAAACAATTAAAACAAATAAATCATATCCTAGGTCTATGCTTACCTAAAACAGGCCTTAAAGGCACTACACCATTTATGCCAGGGTATCTATCTGCCCCTAGTTCAATGATCCATTTCATTTCACTTTATTCAGTAAAACTTTTAATATCCTCCCTCTAGGGTTACATTTTATTACCTGTAGTACACTAAAAGAAAAACAATGCCCATCATTCTCACTTATGTGTTGGTACAAAGCATTATGTGTCTGTTTTAACCTCATATCTGAAAGATGTTTAAAAATTCTATCCTTAAGCCTGCAGTTAGTCTTGCCCACATAGAACAACCTATAGGAGGTACATCTTGCTAAGTAAATAACATTAGCAGTATCACAACTGGCTAAAAAGTTGGGGCTATACACTTTGCCTCTAGTAGGATGTATGAAGGTACATTCCTTACTTGGGGAGGGTGGCCTAATGGTTAAGGTGTTTGCCTTACAAACACAAGGTGCAAGGTTTGAGTCTCCCAAGGGATAATTGGCTAGACTTAAAATGGCACGCAAGGGCAGTTAGCCTAGTACTAACCTATGAACCTTATCCAGCTACATGCTCTACACTTATAACAAGGATAGGTGCCTTCCTCCTATTACGGGAAATTGAGCTTTTAACACTGTCAAAAGGATCCCTATCACACAGAATTTGCTTTAAATTTTGATTTCTCTTGTAGACAAACCTTGGTGCATCCCCTACCAAATCCCTCAAACCATCATCTGTTTTAAGGATATTCCAATTATTCCTTATAACATCACAAACATATTTATTATTACTACCAAAGGTCATACATAAATTGACCTTGCTTTTATTATCCACTCCATGTTGTCACCCTTCTCTTAATGTTTTACCTATCTTCTTATTTGATACCCATTGTGTGGAGAACCAAGGTGCCCCTTCCAACCATCTCTGCTGGGGTCACATCTTGGATACCTTGCTCTATCTCCCTTGCTTTATAGCCCCGAGTTTTTAACCTAGATGAAAAACTAGCCATTTCATTCTGAAACTCAAGGTCATCTGTATGCAATCTAGACAACCTAAGGCTCTGTCCTTTAATGATATTATTCGTAATAAACCCTGGATGCATACTATCCTTTGCTAACATCACATTCTTCCAACAATCCCCCCAGAAGACCCTAGTTTTAAGGCCAGATGGAGTAAGTTCAATCCTCACATCCAAAATATCTATGCAAGAAGTTGAAAATTTGAGAGTAAACCTCAGAAAATCTGTAGTTGACTCAAGATATCGAATAAATTCTTGCAGAGAGCCCTCAGTTCCTTTCCATAAAAGAAAAATGTTGTCAACAAAATGACCATAAAAAATAACAGATTGTTCCCACATATACCCCCTATTATCCAATACCTCATCCTCCCAGTGGGCCAGGACCAGGTTGGCATATGAATTAGCACAGGGGGTGCCCATGGCTACCCCCTGTCTCTGCCAATAATACGGTGGTCCAAACATAAAAATGTTATTATCCAAAACTAACTCTAGCAGGCTTGTGATCTGAAGGATAGCTTGGTCATTAAGCTGATTATCCAGCTTCAAAACTCTTCTAATGGCCTGTAGCCCATATGTATTAGGCATCATCGTAAATAAATTCCTGACTTCCATTGTAACCATTAAAATCTGTAGAGCATGTAGTGTAGAGCATGTAGCTGGATAAGTAAGGAATGCACCTTCATACATCCTACCATAGGCAAGGTGTATAGCCCGAACGTTTTAGCCAGTTGTGATACTGCTAATGTTATTTACTTGGCAAGATGTACCTCCTGTAGGTCGTTCTATGTGGGCAAGACTAACTGCAGGCTTAAGGATAGAATTTTTAAACATCTTTTAGATATGAGGTTAAAACATAATGATTTGTACCAACACATAAGTGAGAAAGATGCATTGTTTTTCTTTTAGTGTACTACAGGTAATAAAACGTAACCCTAGAGGGGGGATATTAAAAGTTTTGCTGAATATAGTGAAGTGAAATGGATAATTGAACTAGGGGCAGATAGATATCCCTGCATGAATGGTGTAGTGCCTTTAAGGCCTGTTTTAGGTAAGTGTAGACCTAGGATATGATTTATTTGTTTTAATTGTTTTTAAATTGTGATTGGTTACTTGTATGTATTTAGACTGCTTTGGTTGAGTGATTTTTTTGTCTGATGAAGGGTTTCCCGAAAGCACTTACCAAATAAAGAGTTGTTTTTAGCCTGGTGGACCACATTGCTGTTTTTTATATATTTGTTCATTTCCTGTCATGGACCTTTAGTTCCTGACAAGTTGGTCTTTTTTATATATTTTTATATATTGATTATTATTGAGTAACTCATTAACAATGCATCATCTAACAGAAAAGCATGAAACTGTGTTATCCTACTACATTATTTGTTAAAGCGTTTCGTGGGAAATATCCCAAAGCATGTAGAAGAACACCTAAGCTGTAACAAAATACCTTGCTTAGGACAGGGCTACCACATAGTTTTAGATTCAGTTTTTTTATAAACATGTTAACTTACTATGTTGCTCGAGTGCATGTGAAACATTAGGCATATGCAATTCAATATTTATTAACTTTTTTATTATTTCTCGGTTACTTGTCATGTAATTTTCATGTACTACACTCACATACATGCTGTTTTGTTCTAGAACACCTCATTGTGGGGAATTTGCTCTGGCTCTTTATCTATAGACTGAACAGTCTGTCTGTTATGCTATCATACCGCTATTCCCAGCTGTGCTCTCATTGTGACTAATATTATTTTGTAAATTTCATTCCCATTTTCCACATTTTAGTAGTTATTCATTTTACCATAGACTTAGCATGCTTCTTCCTTTGCAAGATTTCCTTCATTCTGTATGCATGATCTTCAGTTATATCTATATGATAATTTGCTTGACTGTTTCACACTTTCATTATATAGATTATTTTTATAGTGTTGCATTTTAATTCTGTGGACACTCTAACGTTTCAATCCACTGTTCAAGCTTATTGAAATAACATGTTTCAGCTATCTGTATTGATAAGACTGGTTGAACTTTTGATTCTTTTAGTAACCATGCAAATCCAGAAAGCTCTCCAATGTCACATCTCATTCAGAAAAAGCATTTCTAGTAATATTTCCTAATTACATTTTAGTTGACATCCACAAAATGTATTTATTTATTTATTTTTATTTATTTCACATTTGTTAACCGGGTTAGTCCAACTGAGTTTGCAAACATAAGTAAAGATAAAGTGACAATATACAAATATTAAATAACAACCACAATACAAAATAATTGTAAAAAAGAAAAGGTTATTAACTATTTGCATTGCATTGATAGTAAGCAACCCATTTTCAATGGAGACCCAAGGGGAAAGAGCCCCAACAAACATAAGCAAAGATAAACATACAAGACAAAAACTATTAAAAATAACAATGCAAATATGAAATTAATTATAAAGAGAAAAACAAAAGAAAAAAATTATGAACATTAAGGATTACATTGATAGCAGTCGTCTAAAATTTACTACATATGAGAGTAAAAACAAAAACATAATTGTTGTTCAAAAGAAGGACAATGTATAGACATTGATAGGAAGTGGGTGGGGGAAGATAAATAGTGTGGAGAATGGGAGGGGGAGAGAAAGGAGGGGGCTACAGTAGGGCTATAGTAGTAGAACTGAGGGTTTAGGAGGTTAGTTTAAGCAGAAGTTACTAACAGAGAAAGAAAGTAAGGAGATGCAACAAGTTATACAGTGGGACAGACTAAGACTATGAGTGGTCAAGGCAACGGCATCATTTCAAGTTTAGTAGGTGGGTTTTAAGCTCCTTTTTAGAACAGGGAAAGGAAATGTTGGATCTAATATGGAGCAGAAGTTTGTTCCAATTTAGTGAGACAGAGTGTTTGTAAAGTAGTTTGCCAGTATTCCTTTTGAGTATATAAACTGATATAAGATGCTGATCAGCACTCCGGAGAGGCCCGGGGGGGGGAGTAGAAAGTAACATGGGAGGCGAGAGCAGGGCAGACAGAGGGGTTGCTGAATATGGAAAAGTTAGTTGCAATTGTAGGAGAAGGTGTGGAAATTCCAGCCACTGAAGTTTGTTTAGTGAGAGGCAGTGATGTGAATCACTTACTATGTTGGTACAATTTCTGGTAAAATTATCTAACATTGTATAAATATGCATTGATTGTTTCATTTAGCAGTTGTTGTGTCTTTTGAAAATTATGTGCATGTATATTTTTCTTTGCATCAGAATATGTTTCATTGTTTCTATTAATCTAATTATCTTTTCTGCTTGACATGTTATCATACATGTGGTATACTTGTTCGCCTGTCACATGCAGCAATTCCTCAAGTCTTACCCTCTGATGTAATATTTACATAATTTACATATTTCTAGAAATATACTGCTTAGCTGGCCAATTGTGGAGCTCAGTAGTAATAATCCAAGTCAACATCAAGTCATGTAGAACTGGTATTTGTACTGATATTTGTCCCAGTCTCAGTAGCTGAACAGGTAGCATACTTGCCTTTTGGTGCTGAAAGGCTGTAAATTGTATTCCCACACAAGGTAGATGGAATAATTTTATAATACTGACACCGCAGTGCAGCATTGGGGGGAGGGCCTGCACTCCTGAGTGTGACATCCTTTGGATAAGATGCTAAACTGAGACCCCATCAGTCTCAGTTGGTAGAAATTCAGGTGTATGTAAAAGATTCCATGGCACTTGTCAAAAAAGAGTAGGAGAAGTTTTCTGATGCCTTGGCCAGATTTCCCCCTAGTCAGTATAAATACCAGTTTATGTCTCCATTGAAAAGATGCCATTTGCATAGTGGGACTAACCCAGTCAACAAAGTGTAGACAGGGAGAAAAACATATAGGGCAGGATTCACGAAGGCTTGCACGGAGTCTAAGAGACGTGTAAGACTCCATGCAGCCTTCGCGATCCAGGAACAGCCCAAAGTCCATGTAAGAGACAAGCTAAAACGTCTCTTACACGGAGTGGGCATGGATAAGCTAATCATCTCACTTGCAGCCGAATAGCATGCAAATGAGGATGATTAGCGATCCAGGAAGCCCAAAACAGCCTGTGTAAGAGCCGTTTTAGCTGCAGAAATGTACTCAGTTGACAACTGAGTACGTTTCTGCAAAAACCACAATGGAGCCATGTCAGCTCCAAATAAAGGGTGCATATGTGTCAGGCAGCATGCCAATGGCCAAATATGTGGCCATTGGCAAGGTAACCTGATGCAAAAGTAATAAAAATATAATTTTTTTTTTCGGCGATCGCCGATGTTTAAACCCAGCGCAGCCCAGCGCAAACGGGCTGCGCTGCATAATACATAAAAATGAAGGTTATAAACCCACAAAAGTGGGTTTTATCCAATACATGGATTTTCAATGCAGGGACCAGCAGACCAAAAACAACATGGCCACCGGGTAGTGGTTGCTAAGGGGGGAAGCTGAGTCTAAGAGATGTAACTAAGCATTAGTAGGCAATCTGATGCAAATGAGTGTTAGTATACTGAATTCCACTGTCAAATAGCAAATGAGCACATTCTGAGTAGTGTAAGAGTTGCAGAAGGGGGAGGAACAGAGTAGGAGATCGGTGACATCACAGAGGGTAATGGCAGAAAGAAATGCAGTTCATTGGAGGTCAGAGTTACATGACAGATGTCAGACACATATCATGGAAAGAGGAGTGCCAAAATATAAGCATGGGAAAGTCAAGAAATGGAAGGTGTACACTGTTGCCTACACCAAAGTTTCTTGCTGGGCATGCATGCGCACGTGTGTGGCCATAAAGCGCGAGTAAGACAGTGTGCACGCGTGTAAGGCAGACTGAGCATGTGGGAGCGTGTTGGTAGATGTTTAACACTGTTTGCGCGGGTGTGCGCGCGTTTTAACCCGAATAAGCAGATTCTGAACCGTGTAAGCATGTGTGCGCGCGTGTAAGCCACTGTGAGTGTGTTTCTGCTGGTATACACGCTGCTCCCCCATGAGGAAACAGAAAGGAAAAAGGAAGCAACAGAATTAGTAGGAAGCTACCAGGGAATACTGCTGGAGCTAGCAGGTGAAAACAATTAGAAGCAGGCAATTACACAGGCAGAATAGTAGCTCAGCTCAACACTTAAAAATCTGCAAACAGCAGTGCAAGATGTTTCTCTCAAGAGACACTGCAAGACAGGAGTAAGCTATTAGAAGTGAAAACTGAAAAAGCTGAACTCAGAGCAGAAATGTTAGGGGCTGCCATAGCTGTCATAATGAGAGATAGGCGACTTGCTGAGGGTGGTGACAATGCAGATGGTGCCAGACAACCCACAGTGAGGAGACGGAGAAGAGTGTACAGGCCCAGGGTCACCTACCATGGGTTACATGAGCTGGAGATAGTAGAGCGCTATAGAGTGGACAGAGACCTCCTGCAGCAAATAGTGGAGCTGTGCAGGCCACGCCTCACACACAGAACCAACAGAGGGGAACCCATCCCAGTGGAAACCAAGGTATGTGTTGGCCTAAGAATACTAGCAACAGATACCTTCCAGAGACCAACTGGTGATATGATGGGGATATCCCAGGCATCAGCCTCCAGGGTACTGCACCAGTTCCTGGATGCCATGTCAGCACATGTCGGTGATCATGTATATTTCCCCAATGCCCGTGAGGTATTGGCCAGCAATATGCGTCTCTTCCAGCAAATAGCGGAATACTCTGAGGTAGTGGGTGCAATAGACTGCACGCACATACCCATCAAAGCACCAGCCGGTGAGCGGGATAGGGCCTACATTAACCACAAGGGCTTCCCGTCCATCAACTGCCAGGTCATGTGTGATGCCCAGGGCATAATAATGAATGTGTGTGCTGGCTGCCCTGGGAGTTACCACAATTCCCACATCTGGCATCTGACGCAGCTATACCAGACATTTGCCAATGGGGACATCCCACACGGACACCTAGTGGGGGATGCAGGTTATGCACTGGAGCCGTGGCTGATGACACCCATCAGAAATGCACACACACCTGAACAGGAACGCCATAATGAGGCAAACGCACAAACACGTAATGTAATAGAGCGTGTGTTTGGGCTGCTCAAGTCACGGTTCCGGTGTCTGGACACATCTGGTGGAGCCTTGCAGTACACACCAACTACATGTACCCAAATTGTCATGGTATGTGCTATGCTACATAATATGATCTTGCAAAAACAGCTGCAGCAGGACCAGCATAGGGCTGGGCCAAACAGCCCCCCACCATTGCCAAGGCCATCACAGGCAGAGCGTGACTCGGAGGAGGAACAACCTTTGCCTGCCCCAGTAGGCAGAAGGAGGCATGCCCAGTATGCCCTGGCCTTGGCAAAGAGGCAACGCATAGCACATACACTGGCTCAGTAGGAACCCTGGGAATGATACCCCCTCTGACTCACTCAAATAATAACATGGATGCCTAAAATGACATGACCTGCTCACAAACATGTACAGGGAAGTGTAATATGCGCATCCGACAGAGGCAGCCCTGCAGCACCACCTGAGGCATGAATGCCATGTGTTAAGTAATGTAACACCATGTACTATATGCACACCTGGGGACCCTGATTAACATCCTACCCTCACCAAGCATCATGCCACAATATGACAATGGGATGATCAAGTGCAATAATTGACTGAAGTATCGCAGTTAGTCAAAGGGGATCCAATGTGTGCCAGCCTGGGATGACATGCTGAGCATGACACGATGCTCCACCTGCTAGGACTGGCGTGCACCTATCAGTGCAGGCTGTATGGATACTGGCAAAGGCTGTTGTTACCCACAGCGTGCCCTGAATAGGTAAGGCTCAAAACACAAACCTACCTCCATAGGTATCAGAAGGGATAATAATAAGTTAAGGGATAAGTCGAAACAGCAAGATGCATGCAGTCTAAACTCACCCAGTATGGAAAATGTTGATATCTGTGCTGTAACAGAAAACTGGGTCAAGGCTCACAACAGCACCCTAACACTACCAGGTTACACCTCATACTGTGCTGTACAGCCTCAAAACATGGAACAAGCTACAAAAGGAGGGTGACTAGCAATAATTGTCAAGGATAACCGCACCGCCATGTTGGTACCACAACAAGAAGCAGCATGGACTAGCCATGGTCAAGTAACAGTGGCTAAAACTGCCCCCCAGTTTATAGCCTCCTACAGACTACCGTCCCAACACCAGGAACTGCACCTGGCCTATGCTGGAATACATGAATATATCAAGTCCCCCAAACCACATTATATTGGGTGACTGAAAATACCCAGACATAGACTGGGAGCATTATACTAGCTCCAACACTGTAGGACAAAAGTTCATAGAATCCATAAACCGAAATGCCCAGGAACAACGTACCACTCCCACAAGAGGGGTAAGCATACTGGATGTGATAATCAGCAACATGGGTACTGGATGGCAAGACGAGAAGTGTATTGCTCACTGGTAAAACCAGACCATAGAGTAATCACACTGGATATACAAATCCTGACCACAGTCCCTGGCCAGAAAACCACAGTGGAAAACATGTGTAAAGCAATATTTGCACTCCTCCAAACTGATGTGGAATCCATTAAAGGTCCTGTGCAGGTGCAAAATATGGGCCACACCTCAGAACCTGTAATATAGCCATTCCATGAACACTGCCAGGAATGCTTGGATTATGCAATCCTAAATTAAAACAAGACACAATGCCATACACTCAGGCATCTGGCATGGTGGCCACCAGCCATAACCAAACCATGCAAGAGAATGAGGAAGCTACTACATGATAGAGCAAACATAAACAATGAAGTAATCACTGATCAGTAGTATGGCAATAAAATAAGCCTAGCACTTGTTCTCAATACTTCTCTACTAAGTAAGCACTCTCATACTAAGTAAAGCACTACATCTACTTACCACCCCTGTGAATATCCACTTCCCTTAAAGGTATACCACTCCCTTATACTGTTTTAGCACATCGAGTGGTAGATTACTGGCGTCGTCTCCAGTTCAGCTGGTCAATCTGGGTATCTTGAGACAATGCTACAATTGTCTCATGTACACAGACAACCCTCTCCTCCTCCCAACAAACACAAATACATGTGAGAGATGCAACTATATAGCCAAACTGGAGGCTGAGCTCTCTCAACTCAGGGCTGGCATGACCAGACAGGAGGAGATGGAAACCACACACACAACAATCCCAGTCCCACATAGACCTACCACAACTGCAAACCAAACACATAAAAACACAAAGACATACTCGGAGGCTCTAATAAAAAAATTACCAAAACAACAGAGGATCCCAAAGGAGACATCCAAAAATCCACCACCTCAAAACAAAACACATGCAACACATACTTCAATAAATCAGTGTGTCGACCAATCGCAGCCCTTAAGGCCAAACACCTTGCCTGATACACTAGTAATAGGTGACTCCACAGTCAGACGCACTGATGTCCCACTGACCAGGCTGAACAAGGAGAAGGTGACTGTGAGCTGTCTATTGGGAGCTAGGATCCGCCACATAACACATGCACTCAGGTCACTCCAAAGCAAATACAAATATGACTCCGTCATTGTCCATGCTGGTGTGAATGACCTAAGACGTACCTCCCTGGACTACATGAAAAGAGGCATAGAGGAGCTCTCCGATTATGTAGCCCAGGCTGGTATGACCCTGACCCTGAGCAGCATCTTGCCCTCACCAAGAATGATAACACAATACAAAGAAAAGATGATCAGCTTTAACAATTGGCTCAAGTACTGGTGTCATTCTAAGGGGATCCAATGTCAGTCTGCCTGGGATGATATGTTGGACAAGCCACGCTGCTTCACAAGGGATGGCTTACACCTGTCACCACTGGACTTCCGGATATTGGCTAAGGCTCTTGCCACCCCCATAGTGCCTTTTTTAGGCAAGGCTCAAAAGACAAACCCACCTCCTTACAAAACAAAAATGGAAAAAAACTAAGGGTAATGCTGCTCAATGCCAGAAGTCTAAATCTCAAGATGCAGGCACTTGATGCACTCCTCAGCATGGAGAACATCGACGTCTGTGCAGTAACTGAAACCTGGTTCAAGGCTCCTGAGAGCACCCCAGTGCTACCAGGCTAAACCTCGTATCATGCTTTTCGGCCCCCAAACCCGGGCCGAACCACAAAGGGAGGGGGAGTGTCCATATTCATAAAGGACACCCACACCTCCAGGTTAGTAGCAACACATGAAGCATCAGAGACCATACAGGTGCAACTAACCATAGGCAAAATTGCTATACAACTGGTAGCATGTTACAGACCACCCTCCCAATCTCAAGAAACCCACTCAGCCTTCCTGAAGACATTGGAGGATATGAATGTATCACAAAATACCATCATACTGGGAGACTTCAACTACCCAAACATAGATTGGGTACATTATTCTAGCCCTAATACCCTAGCCCAAAGGTTCCTGGAATTCATAAATTCAAATGCACTGGAACAACTAGTCACCTCTCCCACTAGGGGAGATAATATACTAGACCTGATCATCACAAACATGGGGACAAAATGCTCCACACCGGAAGTATACCCCTCACTAGTGAGATCTGACCACAAACTAATCACCCTGGATATACATATCCCACCTCCACCCCCAGCACAAAAGACCACAGTGAAAAACTTCTCAAAAGCAGACTTCACTCTTCTTAAGACTGAGATGGTATCCTTTAAGCCCACTGTGCCAGTGGATACCACATCCCACAATGCAGAATCCTTCACTAATGCTTTCTATGGACATCTCCAAGAATGCATGGATCATGCAATCCAAAACAAATCCAAGTCCCTCTCCACCAAATGTAAGCGTCCTGTCTGGTGGACCTCAGCCATAAACAAATTGTATAACAAAAGAAGGAAGCTACTGCTCGTCAGAGCGAAATCCCATGAAGGGAAGACATCTCTGATCAACATTAGCAGAAAAATACGTTCTCTCATAAAAACATCCAAGGCAAACTTTGAGAGAAAAATCGCTAAGGACACTAAAGATAACCACAAAGCCTTCTTCAGGTATGTTAGAAACCTGGGCGGAAACCCTCAGATATGCTCAGAGTTGGTTCACAACAACAAAAAATACACTGAACCCACAGATATTGCTAACATTCTGGCTGACAGGTTCAGTGCAAATTTCTCCCCTCCTTCACCCCCAAAAGAAGAAATACTTATCCCAGCTGAATGTAATCTCCCTGTCATCTCAGATGTCCAAGTGAGAACCGCCCTAAACAAAGCAAAAAACACAGCATCAATGGGTCCTGACGGTATCCCAGGGTGCGTGTTACGTGAACTCCAAGAGGAGCTAAACCCACACATAAAAATGCTATCTAACCTTAGCCTTACTTAACACTGGCGTACAGCAACAGTGGTCCCACTCCACAAGGGGGGTGCCTCTACAGACCCTGGAAACTACCGCCCCATAAACTTAACTAGCCTGGTCTGCAAAGCTATGGAAAGAATCATTATGGAACTCATAAACAGAGACATAGGGGACCTACAGACACTTGACCCCACCCAGTTCGGCTTTGTAAAGGGCAGATCCTGCCTTTTAAACCTGGTTGACTTTTTCAAAACAGTCACTAGAGCCATTAATGAGGGCAAAGCAGTCCATACAGCATACCTGGACTTGGCTAAGGCCTTCGACACAATACCCCACTCAGGCATCATAGATAAGCTAAACAGCTTAAAAGTAAACCCTTATGTCACTAGATGGGTTGCAAACTGGCTAAAGGACAGAACCCATAAAGTTAAAATCGCTGGAGCAATGTCAGACTCAAAGCCAGTCCAGTCACAAGTGGTGTCCCACAGGGATCTGTCCTGGGACCCCTCTTGTTCGGCATTTATTTCTCAGATGTTAAAGCAAACATGGGAGGGCTGTGGCTGACAAAGTTTGCAGATGACTGCAAACTAGGCGCCATAGTTGATACACCAGCAGACACACACAACCTACAAAAAGGCCTCACTGAAACAGACAACTGGTGCCGTAGTCACGCCCTTAAACTAAATGCCAAAAAATGTATAGTCATCCCTTTTGGAAAAAACAAAGTACCCACAAATTATCACATAGACAGCAACCCACTGAGTATGGAAAAAGCAATCAGAGACCTAGGGACCCAAGTAGACAGCGACCTCTCATTTGACACCCACGTTGCCAAAGTGGTTAGGAAAACATTCTACCTTGCACACCTCATCATGAAGGGATTCACATCCAGATCCAAGGATGTCATTGTACCCCTTTATTCCTCCCTCATCAGACCCATGATTGAGTACAATGCCCCATTTGGTATGTACCTCACCCGGCATTTGCAACAGCTGGAGAGACCACAAAAGTACCTCACCAAAAGGATCAAGGGTCTCCAACATATGTCTTATTCTGCCAGACTAAAGAAACTTCAGCTCTATTCAGTAGCATACCACCTGCTCAGAGATGATATCTGCCTGACGTACAAGGCCATGTCCAATCAGGATCTGATGGACATGCTCCACCTCAAAAACTCCAAATCCATCAGGACCACGAGAGCTAAAGACTTAAACCTCGGCACAAGTATGAATAGGACATGCTGGAGGGATAGATTCATAACCCAGAGGCTTCCCATGCTATGGAACAGGATCCCAGTTCGTATTAGGCAGAGCCCCTCACTGACTCTCTTCAAGAGAAATCTTGATGAGTGGATGGGAGATCGTAGGTTTACCCCAGGGGTCACATCTGTGTCACTGCTAGACAGGGGCACAGTAAACTAATTCTATTATATAAGGGGACCTTCATTGTGTCAATTACTAGACAGAGGCACAGTATTCTAGATTTATTCTGTACATTTATGTACCATTTCATGGTGTGGCAAAAGCCACATCACTATGGCTAGGCTTACAAATGCCCCAGGGCAGATAGCCTAGTACTATACTATGAAACTATGAAACTATGAAATATGTCCACACATACAATCCACTAAGGCCAGCCACAACAAGTTGAATCTGTGAATCTTGAGGCAATGTTACACCTGCCCCAAGTACACAGACAACCCCCAAGTCCCCCCAAGAAATACAAATATATGTGAGAGATGCAACCATCTATCCAAACTGGAGGCTGAGCTCCCTCAACTCAGTACTCCCAAAACTAGTCAGGAGGAGAAGGTAACCACACACACCACAAACACAGTCCCACACAGACCTATCACAACTTCAAACCAAAGACATAAACACAGAAAATCATTCCCAGAGGTACAAATTACAAACACAGCACACCAACAGAGGCCTGTAAAGCAGACACCCAATCAAACAACGTCCAAACATAGCACATGCAAGACATGGTACACAAAGCTGGTGTGCCAAACAGTCACAAGCCAGAAGGAGAAACAACATGCCTGATACAGTTGTAATAGGTGACTCCATAGCGAGACACACTGCTGTCCCGCACACCAGACTGAACAAGGGAAAGGGTACAGTAAGCTGCCTGTAGGCTGCCACAATACGCCACATAACACAAGTATGCAGGTCACCCCAAAGCAAGTAGAAATATGATGCAGTCATAGTCCATGCTGGTGTGAATGACCTGAGATGTACCTCCCTAGACTACATGAAAAGAGACATAGATGAGCTCTCTGATTATGTAGTCCAGGCCGGTATGACACTCACCGTTTGCAGCATCCTACCCTTACCAAGAATGATGCCACAGTACAAACACAGAATGATCAGTTATAGCAAGTGGCACACTTACTGGTGTCATTCCAAGGGGATCCAATGTCTGTCTGCTTGGGATGTCATGCTTGACAAGCCACGCAGCTGTCCCTGGGATGGCTTGCACCTGTTACCCCTGGGCGTCTGGATATTGGATAAGGCTTTTGCCACCTCCATAGAGCCTTTCGTAGGCAAGGCTGAAAAGACTAACCCACCACCCTAGAAAACATAAGTGGAAAGAAACATAAAGGTAATGCTGACCTATGCCAGATGTGTAAACCCCAATATGCATGCTCCCGAGGCCATCCCCAGTATGGAGAACATCGATGTCTGTGCAGTGACAGAAACCTGCTGCAAGCCTCCTGACAGCACACCAGCACTACCAGGTTATACCACATATCATGTGTCATGGCCCCAAAACCTGGAACAAAACATAAAAGGAGGGTGAGTATTCATATTCAGCACAGACACCCATACGTCCAGGTAACTGACAATGCACAAGGCATTGGAGTCCACCCATGTGCAACTAACTGTAGGCAAGACTGCTGCACAGTCTGTAGCATGCTACAAACCACACTCTCACACACAGGAACTGCACCCAGCCATCCTGAAGACACTGGACAGTATGAATGTCCCGCCAAATACCAAACAAGGTACCACAAATTACCACATAGGTGGGAAACCATTATGTATGGAAGGAGTAATCAGGGACCTAGGGACACAAGTGGACAGTAACCAGTTATGTGACACTCACATTGCCAATGTGGCTAGGAAGACTGTCTACATTGGACACCATATCATGAAAGGATTCACATCTACGTCAACAGAGGTCATTGGGCCCCTATACTGTTCTCTTATCACACCCATAATCTAGTACAATGCCTCATAGGGGATGTACCTTACCTGACACCTGCAGCAGTTAGAAAGACCTCAAAGGTACCTCACCAAGAGGATAAAGGGTCTCAAATATATGTCATATGCTGCCTGGCTGTAGACACCCCAGCTGAATGCAGTCACATACTGCCTACACAGAGGCATTGCATGCCTGTTGTACAAGGCCATGCCCAACACAGGAGTAATGGACATGCTCCACCCCAGTAAACTCAAAGCCATCGGAGCTGTGAGAGTGAGAGATGTCAACCTCAACAAATAATGAAATAGGATGTGCTGGAGGGACAGATACATAATCCAGAGGCTCCCCACACCCTGGACCAGAATCCCACTCCATGTTAGGCAGAGCCCCTCACTGACACTCTTCAACAGGAATCTTGCCAAGTGGATGGATGATCGTAGAGTTACACTGGGGGTCTTCACTGTGTCATGTCCAGACAGAGGCACAGCAAAGCAAATCATAAATGTCCATAATATTCACATAGCTAGGGGTGGCGAAAGCCACACACACACTCTGGCTAGGCTAACAAATGCCCTAGGGTAGATAGCCTATTATGAATCTATGAACCTATGAAGATACAAATTGTACAGGACACTAAGGATAATCCCAAGGCTTTCACAACTGATGGTAGGAACCGTGTTGGGAATTCACAGATATGCTCTGAATCACACAAATATCACAAACAACATACCAAACACACACACATATTGCCAACATACATCCTGACAGGTGCAGTGCAAACCCCCCCCCCAGAATGCAAAATATCTATCCCAGCAGACTGCTGGCCCCCTGACATTGCAGATGCTGAGGTAACAGCCAGCATTTACAAAGCAAAACACACAGCAGCAATGGTATGAGATGGTGTTCTGGGCTGAGTCCAACATGGACTCCAAGAAGAATGGAATGCCAAATCACACTACTGCTCAATGTCAGCCTTACCACAGGATATGTACCCAAAGAGCAGTGTACAACAACAGTGGTCCTTCAACAAAGGTGTTGCCTGAATGGATACTGAAAACTACCACCCCAGAATCCTGAGAAGTTCGGTCTGCACAGCTATGGAAAGGATCAGCATGTACCGCAGACATAAAGATATTGGGGACCTACTGACACCGGACCCTACCCAGTGTGGCTTTCTTAAGTGCAGATCCTGCCCCTAAACATGTTTGACTCAATTGAAACAGTCATTAAGGTCATTGATGAGGGCAATGTGGTCCACACAGCGTAGCTGGACCTTGCAAAGGCTTCTATACAATACCCTACGTGTTCATTATAGATATTCTCACCAGCTTAAATATAAACCCCTATGTCAGTAGAGGAGTTGCAAACCAGACCAAGGACAGAACTGACATGGTCAGACATGCTGCAGCCATGTCAGACTACAAACCAGATATAACTGGCATCCCACAAGGCTTGGTCCTGGGATCTCCCTCGTCTGGTATATATGTCCCATAGGTACAGGCCAACATGGAAGGACTGTGTCTGAACATGTTTGCAGAGGACTACAAACTGCTCACCATATATGATCCACCAGCTGACACAAGCATCCCACAAAAGGGCCACATAGAAACAGACAACTGGTGCCATAGCCATGTCAGCAAGCTAATTGCAGAAAAGTGTATAGTCAACCCCATGGATATACAGTAAGTGCCCACAAATTACCACATAGGTGTTAACCCATTACGTACTTAACATGTAATGAGAGACCTGGGGACACAAGGTGATAGATATCCTGCATTGGACAAACATGTGCTGTAGTGTTTACAGAAACATACCATATACCCACCTAATCATGAAGGTTGTCAGATCTAGATAAGGGGAGGTCATTGTGGCTCTGCAGTCATCCTTCATCAACGTTACAATTGACTACAATAGCCCCTGTGGGATGTACCTCAGCAGACACCTCCATCAACCATAAAGTCCCCAACAGTACCTCACCAGGAGTATCAAAGAGCTTGCACAGATGCCATGTGTTGCCTGATTAAACAAACTGCAGCTACACACACTGCCATACTGCCCACCCAGAGGCAAGCTGTGCCTGATGTATAAAGCCATGTCCAAGCTGGTATCAATAAACATGCTGCACCTTGTACAATCTGAATGGCAGTGAGCTATACACATGAGAGACCTGAACCCCAGCACTGATTTACATAGGACAAGCTGTACTGCATGATCCATAACACAGAAGCCACCCCCACCCATGAGTAAACCCCCAGTACAGGCTACCCATAGAGTCACTTATCGATTTTCCTCAAGAGGAATCTTGATGAGTGAATGGGAGATGGTAGCTTTATCCTGGGTATCACTGTCATGTCACAGGTACACAGAGGCACAGTATACTAACCATGACATATGTCATGGCAAACTCCACTTACAATGTATGTTGAAGGACAAACACACTCTCCGACTAGCATTAGAAATGGCCTAGGGCACATCGCTAGTGTTTGCAAATGTACACCTATGTTGTGGAATACACTACCAATGTTGGACAAGCCTGGTTTAAGTAGTTCATATCTGAACATAATGCAACATGGTCAGATGTGCACAACTGGCCCCTAACCAGGCTGTTGTGCTCACTATGGAAATGTAAAGCAGTGATAGGACTAAAGCCCAGGATACTGTCCACCACAGTCAAAGTACTGAACCAGTACACTATACAGTACTACAGTGTTAGGTCAGTGTGAAAGGATGTTGACAACTGTATGCAAAGTATCCCATGCAAACCCTGCAGGCACAGTATAATCCTGTTGTGTTCACACACAAAGCAGTTGTACAGTAACTACACAACATGACACACAACCATAAACGGGAGGCATTTGTTGAAGTTCACACTCATCCACAAATGTGGTGGGCTGCAGAGTTCAACATATGGAATGCTCACACTGGGCATGCTCACACACTTTGATAAATGAGACATATGTCAGACAACATGCCATGGGAAGGCTGAACTGGACATGCTCACACACTTAGGCCAAATCTCAGTTTAGCAGTTGGCCACACACATCTGGTATTTTTACGTGTTATTCCAGGAACCAACCACATTACAGCAATCTGCCCAGTGCACACAGTTAAATGACTACAGAGACATACGTGATATAGTGGATCCCTCCCATATGCAAACATCTTCCACAGATACACAAGTTGTTCATACAAACAGGGAATGCTATGGCAATAAAGACGTGCAAACAGTCTATCAGCAACAAATAATGTGCATTTGACAATTAAACATATGGGTGTAGAGGTCAACACTAGGATGTTTGCCCTAGAGAATGACAGCTTAGCCAGAGTGTGCTTGGCGTCTGCCTCCCCACAGGATGCACATTCCCCTTTCTAAACACCGATGATGTCAGCACCCTATAAGTACAGCAGGAGAAGAGAAGTCTCCCAGTAATGCGAATAGCGTGCTCTGCTAATGCCTTTGTCTCAAGTGTCATAACATAACTAGGTAGGGGTTTGAATCCTGCAAATACTCAGTGTGAGTGGGGTTGGTGTGTGTGCAAGCCTGTGGGAGGGAAATGTCCCTTTTGGCAACTGGGAAAACACACTACAGGATGCACATTCCCCTTTCTAAACACTGATGATGTCAGCACCCTATAAGTATAGCAGGAGAAAGAAAACCTCCCAGTAATGCAAATAGCGCGCTCTGCTAATGCGTCCGTCTCAAGTGTCATAACATAGTTACATAGGAGTTTGAATCCTGCAAATGGCAAGTGTGTGTGTTTGGCTGAGGGGGGTTAGTGTGTGTGAAATTATGTGTGAGGGAAATGTCCCTTTTGGCAACTAGGAGAACAGACTACAGGATGCACATTCCCCTTTCTAAACACTGATGATGTCAGCACCCTATAAGTATAGCAGGAGAAGCAAAACCTCTCAGTAATGCAAATAGCGCACTCCGCTAATGCGGCCGTCTCAAGTGTCATAACATAATTAGATAGGGATTTGAATTCTGCAAATGGCAAGTGTGTGTGTTTGGCTGAAGGGGGTTAGTTTGTGTGTATGAAGGAAATGTCCCTTTTGGCAACTAGGAGAACAGACTACAGGATGCGCATTCCCCTTTCTAAACACTGATGATGTTAGCACCCTATAAGTATAGCAGGAGAAGGAATACCTCCCAGTAATGCGAATAGTGCACTCCGCTAATGAGTCCGTCTTGAGTATCATAACATAGCTAGGTAGGGGTTTGAATCCTGCAAGTGTGTGTGTTTAGCGGAGGGGGGTTATTGTGTGTGAGGAAAATGTCCCTTTTGGCAACTAGGAGAACAGACTACAGGATGCACATTCCCCTTTCTAAACACTGATGATGTCAGCACCCTATAAGTATAGCAGGAGAAGAGCAACTTCCCAGTAATGCGAATAGCTCACTCCGCTAATGCGTCTGTCTCGAGTGTCATAACATAGTTAGATAGGGGTTTGAATCCTGCAAGTGTTTGTGTTTGGCTGAGGGGGGGGGTTAGTGTGTGTGAGGGAAATGTCCCTTTTGGCAACTAGGAGAACAGACTACAGGATGCACATTCCCCTTTCTAAACACTGATGATGTTAGCACCCTATAAGTATAGCAGGAGAAGGCATGCCTCTCAGTAATGCGAATAGTGCGCTCCGCTAATGCGTCCGTCTTGAATATCATAACATAGCCAGGTAGGGGTTTGAATCCTGCAAATGGCCAGTGTGTGTGTTTGGCTGAGGGGGGGTTATTGTGTGTGAAGGAAATGTCCCTTTTGGCAACTAGGAGAACAGACTACAGGATGCACATTCCCTTTTCTAAACACTGATGATGTCAGCACCCTACAAGTACAGCAGGTGAAGGTATGTGGCATGGACAATGACTGAGTCATATGTGTCCATGCCTCTGACTGACCTGTATACTTGTGTTATGTGGTGGACCATAGTGCCCCACAGGCATATCACTGTGACCTTCACCTTGTCCAGCCTGGTGAGCGTGATCATACTGTACCAGACAATAAAGGTAGCTAACACAACTGTGGCAGGTGTGTTGTCTAGCCGTACAGGCTGTGACTGGCACACAGGATTTGTGTGCTATGTGTTATGTGTGATGTGTTCAGGCATAACGTATGCCTGTGTGCCAGCTGCAGAGGTGTGTGCCGCTCAGGCAGGATGCTATTCTAAGGCTCCATGAATGGCCCAGTGTGTTCACGTGCTTGTATTGCTGTCAGTGTAGGTCTACATCAGACTGGTATTGTAGTCACTGTAGTATTGCATGCCACCTGACAGGTTATGCCAGTACTGGGTTCAGAGTGCTTAGTCCCCAGTTTGGCTATGTGGTTCCATCTCATACATGTGTTGTACGTCCATGTGTAGGGGAGAGGGTTGACTGTGTACATGTGGCAGCTGTGACATTGCCACATGACCCACATAATCCACAACTGTAGCACAGAGGTGACTGACAACTGACCTTTGAACATGCTACCATAGTATTGTGATTGCCATGGTGATTAACAGCACATAGGGCCAATGGGGAAAAGGTACATAGGTTCATAGGTTCGTAGCGTCATACTAGGCAATCTGCCCTAGGGCATTTAAGAACCTAGCCAGAATGTGTTTGGCTGTCGCCATCCATTGTAAATATATCTTGCAATGCCCTTTTCCGAGGTTAGTATACTGTGCCTCTGTCTAACAGTGACACAGAAGTGATACCCGGGGTAAACCTACAATGTCCCATCCACTCATCAAGATTCCTCTTGAAGAGAGTCAATGACGGACTCTGCCTAACCTGGACTGGGATTTTATTCCAGAGTGAAGTGAGCCTCTGGGTTATGAATCTGTCCCTCCAGCATGTCCTATTTATTTCAGTGCTGAGGCTCAGGTCTCTCAAGCGTGTATCCCGATAGGATTGGGATATTCTCAGGTGCAGCATGCCCATTAATTCCAGGTTTGACATGGTGTTATACATTAGGCACAGATCACCTCTGAACAGGCGGTATGCCACTGAGTAGAGCTGGGGTTTATTTAACCGGTCAGCATATGGCATCTGTTTGAGCCCTTTGATCCTCTTGGTGAGGTACTTGTGGGGTCTTTCCAGTTGCTGCAGGTGTCTGGTAAGGTACATCCTGACAGGGGGATTGTACTCAATTATGGGCCTGATGAGGAATGAGTAAAGAGGCACCATGTCCTCCCCTGATGTAGATGTGAATCCCTTCATGATGGGGTGGGCTATATACAATGTCTTTCTAACCACTTTGGCCACGTGGTTGTCAAATGAGAGATTACTATCAACTTGGGTCCCCAGGTCCCTAATTACTTCTTCTGTATGTAATGGAGTACCACCTATGTGGTACTTTGTGGGCACTTTGTTTTTGCCAAAGGGGATGACTATACACACTTTTGCATTCAGCTGGAGGCCATGGCTCTGGCACAAGTTGTCTGTTTCTATGATGCCCCTTTGGAAGATGCTTGTGTCGGCTGGAGAGTCGATTATGGCGGCCAGTTTGCAGTCATCTGCATATTTGGTCAGCCACAGTCCTTCCATGTTGGCCTGTACCTCCGATAAATATATACCAAACAAGAGAGGTCCCAGGACTGAGCCTTGTGGGACACCACTTGTAACTGGTTTGGAGTCTGGCATGGCTCCAGCAATTCTAACCATGTGGGTTTTGTCCTTGAGCCAGTGTGTAATCCATCTAGTGACATAGGGGCTTATATTTAAGCTGGTGAGCTTCTCTAGAATGCCCGAGTGGGGTATTGTTATGAAGGCTTTTGCGAGGTCCAGGTAGGCTGTGTGAACCACCTTCCCCTCGTCAATGGCCTTGGTGACTGTTTCAAAGAAATCAACCAGGTTTGAGAGGCAGGATCTGCCCTTAACAAAGCCAAACTGGGTATGAACCAGTGTCTGTAGGTCCGCAATATCTATATTTATGTGGTCCATGATGATCCTTTCCGTAGCTCTGCAGACCAAGCTAGTGTGGCTTATGGGGTGATAGTGTCCAGGATCCGTTGAGGCACCACCTTTCTGTAGAGGGACCACTGTTGCTGTACACGACACTTTGGACACATATACTGTAGTAAGGCTGGGATTGAACAGTAGGTTTATGTTTGGTAGTAGCACGTCTTGGTGGTCATGTAGAACACAGCCCAGGACACTGTCTCGTCCCATTGATGCAGTGTGTATTGCTTTGGAGAGGGCGGCTCTTACCTGAGCATCTGAGATGTCAGGGGGGGCAGCACTCTGCTGGGATACATATTTGCCCTTTCAGTGTGGAGGGGGTGAGAAGTTTGCACTGAACCTGTCAGCTAGAATGTTGGCAATGTCTGTGGGTTTGGTGTTTCTATTGACATTTTGGACTACCTCTGAGCATATCTGGGAATTACCACCCAGGTTCCTAACATAACTAAAGAAAGCCTTGTGATTATCCTTAGTGCCCTGTGCAATTTCTCTTGAAGCTGGCCTTAGACAATCTTATGAGTGCCTGTAGTTATTTGCTAATACTGATCAGTGATGCCTTCCCTATTTGGGAATTTGCTGTATCATTTAATAGCTTCCTCCTTCTATTGTGTAGTTTGTTTATGGCTGGGGTCCACCAGACAGGATGTCTGCCTTTGGAGGATTGGGTCTTGGTTTTATTCAGGATCACATGATCCATGCATTCCTGAAGGTGTCCATAGAATGCGTTTATAGAGGAATCTGCGGTCTGGTCTGTAGTTTCCACAGGCCCGGGGTCTTTGAAGGTTTCCACCTCAATTTTGAGGAGTGTGAATCTGCTTTAGAGAAGTTGTTCACTGTGGTGTTCTGGGCAGGGGGTGGGGTCAGGATGTGAATATCCAGTGAGATTAGTTTATGGTCCGATCTTACCAGTGAGGGATACACTTCTGGTCTGGAGCATAGAGTCCCCATGTTGGTGATGATCAGGTCCAGTATGTTTCCCCTTCTTGTGGGAGTGGTAACAAGTTGTTCCATAGCATTTGAGCTCATATATTCTAGGAATCTTTGGCCTAGGGTGTTGGAGCTAGAGTCATGCTCCCAGTCCATGTTTGGGTAGTTGACGTCACCCAATATAATGGTGTTTGGAGAGACCTTCATATTTCCACTGTTTACAGGACGGCCGAGTGCAGTTCTTGGGTTTGGGAGGGTGGTCTGTAGCAGGCTATAACCTGGAAGGCAGTTTCACCCATTGTTAGTTGCACATGGATAGTCTCTGATGCTTGGTGCTTTGCCACCAACCTGGAGGTGTGGGTATCTTTGATGAATATCAATACTCCCCCTCCATTTGTGGTTCGTTACAAGTTTTGTGGCTGAAAAGCATGGTATGAGGTTAAACCTGGTAGAGCTGGTGTGCTCTCAGTAGCCCTGAACCAGGCATCTGTTACTGCACAGATATCGATGTTCTCCATGCCAAGGAGAGTTTCGGGTGCATGCATCTTGAGGTTTAGACTTCTGGCATTGGGTAGCATTACTCTTAGTTTCTTATCCCTTGTGATACCTATGAAGGTGGGTTTGTCATTTGAGCCTTGCCTAAAATAGGCACTATGGGGGTAGCAAGAGCCTTTGCCAATATCTGAAAGCCCAGGGGTGACACGTGCAGGCCGTCCCTAGCGAAGCAGGTGGTTCAACAGAAGATGAATATGTGAAGGTGTAGTGCCTCTGATTAGTTAGCAGTAGCATATATGACTGCTCACGTGGACACATGCCAGGTAAGTCATATGCACTGTGTCACAGGCAACGTACATGGGGACAGGACAAACAGTGACATTCTGTCAAGTGAGACATGGACATACATATGGTAAGCTATGCAGATGGCACTAGGAGTCCACAGAAGCTCTATAACTATGCATTGCAGGTGGGATCAGTATTCCAGGGTAATTGCAAGCAAACATGCATGCAAACAAAGTTAAAGTAAACAGGGCTGCATGCAGTCCATTGTACAACAAACAAGCTGTACCACTTCCAGTAGGTAACACTGCAAATATGCAGGCACTATGCACATGTACATGGAAATACATGGGTCAGATGGCTAGGGTCCAGTCTCAGCGCACACAAGTATACAGACCATGTACTGTCAGGATGTACAATAACTGGATGGAAACCCATGTGCTCATACCTGCAGTAATACACGTCAAATAACAGACACTGAGCCTTCACTCAGTGGTTCCATACTTAGTAGGATGTATGCTACCTGGCCTGCCACCACAGTATCCCTGACATATATGGGGACTCTCCCTCCTGTGACAGTTAGTTTTGTGTGTTGGGGCTGTCTAGCATGGTATGAGATGTGAGCTTGCAGTGCTAGGGTGCTCCTGTGTGTCCTGTACCAGTCGTGTTGTACTGCACACATATCAACATCCTCAAACATCTGCATTGCAGAGTCCAGTGTGGGCAACATGCCACTTGCAGTTTACATGTCCATCATTGCATATTACTACATTCGTTACCTTATCCCCTGTGCTACCTATGTATGTAGCCTTCTGTTGACATCATTACCACCAGTATGCCAACATGTGCAGACGATACACTATGGTACTTACCATGGGTGTAGACAACAGTACATGACAATCACACCCTTACTGCATCAGGCATGCTGTGATATACCCACAATTAATTCAGCACACAGTACTGTTAACAACATGATACTATTACTACACGTCTATGTGGTCACCCTGTGCATCAGCAACATGTTAACCTGTACCTGCACAGTTGTTACAGATTGCAGGAGGTGGCACAGTTTCATCATATGCACAGGGTGTGAACTTGGTATGCCTGAGTCAGCCACCGATACCACCAATTGACATGTATGTGTATGTGTGTTGGTGAGGGACAGCAGTAGAAGGTGGGGCAATGTTGATGTAGTGTGTGCATGTATGCGGTAGCCCTAGGTGTTGTCAATTCACATGTGTGTATGGATGCACACAGTTCCACCTCATGGCTGCCATATACTGGTGTTTGTGGACAGCCACAGACTGTACCTGCCAGTTCATACAGATCAGTGTCTCTGGCCACGGACACGGTACCTGTGCCTTGCAGGGGTGCTACGGACCGTATCCGGTACCAACCCTGACTGGGTACTGTCATCAGAAGCAGGTGCTCGTTGACTGGACACAGAGCCCTGTCGAGCCTGGCCAGAGCCACGTGCAAGTGGTCTCCTTGGGCGGTCTGATGACAGCATAGACCCAGCATTGCTGGGGCTGCTGCTGGCACTACAGGGGCAGCCGCGGCCCTGTTGTCATCCGTGATGACTGCCAGCTGCTGCTGTTGCTGGCATACGGCCACGTCGACGCCTCAACCGTCCACCATCACCCTGGCTCGTGGACATGTAGTTGTGGAGCCAGTCTAATATGTCCCCACAACGTCTGTCTATGACATCGGTAAAATTACGGATGGCAGCCGCAATGTCACGCATACTGTCAGTCATGGCTGTGCGACATGCTGTCAGCTCCCTCAGACCCTGTCTGGTGTACCGTTCCATACGTGATTGTGCCTGCATGACAGCCCGAAACATAGCTGAGGTTGTAAGACTTCTGTGGGCATGTCTGACAGGGGCAGTACGCCCACGGATGCTCCCACGAGAACCCCTGGACATCTGTCTGTGTGGTACCATCTCTGGGCCATGCCCATGGCTGCTGTGTGGGGAGGCATGTGCCACAGATACCACATTACCCTGGTCAATGCCCATTATATGCTGTCCATCACCTAGGGACATTGGTGACAAAGGGTGTATTGGCAGGATAACTGTGCGCATTGATGGGGTCGACAGCTGTGTACTGTCAATCGGCTGACCAATGGCAGACCCTGGCATACATTCCTGTGCCATTACACAGATGTCATCATTATCAGTACCCATGGCACCTGATTCAGGTTCCCTGCTACATGACACCAGAGCAGCACCAGAACCTGTGGGAGGGAAATAGGAAACACAGTTTACAATGTCTACACATTACCAGTGATGCACACATCCACACATGCACAGGTCCAGACATGCACACATGCACAGATGCACAGGTGCACACATGCACATGTGCACACATGCGCACATGCACACATGCACACTTGCACACATGCACACATGCACACGTGCACACATGCACACATGCGCATGTGCACAGGTGCACATGTGCACACATGCACACGTGCACACATGCACACATGCACAGGTGCACAGGTGCACACATGCACACATGCACAGGTGCACACATGCACACGTGCACACGTGCACACATGCACACGTGTGCACGTGCACAGGTGCACATGTGTACGCATGCACACATGCACACATGCACACATGCACAGGTGCACACATGCACACATGCACACATGCGCACATGCACACATGCACACATGTGCACATGCACAGGTGCACACATGCACACATGCACACAGTTTCACACAATTGTACAGTACTCAGTATGCGTGATATCAACACACAGACACATACACACCTACATGCATACAAAGAGCACTACTAAGTGAGCCTAATATTACTATTACTATCAAGACTATTACAGGTATTGTTAATACACACTCACCAGCATGGATAGGCTGCATTGCTGTTGCACCGGAGGGACCTGCAGACGTGAAGAAACTAATGTCAGTGGGCACAACTGTGCCATTGTTACTGAGTATGATACAGGTCAGTAGTACAACAGTCACCTTTCACAGGTCACTTGCACATTAAATACTATGGTGACAGCTACACAAACCAAGGACCCACCTCATACATGCATTAACTACCAGTGTACAGAACAGTCAACTATACATATGGCATATTACCTGCACGCTCACTGTCTTGCTGCTGCGTGGCTCCAGCCTCCATCATAATGCATGTCTGCTGCTGTTGTTGTTGCTGGTGGACTTGAACCACTACACTCATGAGTAGTCCCTCCAGTCTGGTGAGTGGGGGATGTGTAGCCACCCCACCACCTGTGGCGACCTGTTGCCTGTGGATATCCAACGCACGCTGACGGACATTTCTGATTAAATCACTGCAGTGATGTCGTACCTGCTCATATGTCCTATTATGCGTGCCTATGTCATTTACCCGACGGACCAGGTCTTGCCACAGTGCAGCCCTCTCCTGCTGATTCTGGCTGTTGTGGGAAAAGAGTATTGCATAATCCCGCACCAGGCTCTGGTGTATCTCCTCATCCTCAGCTGTGGAGTAAGCGGGATTCTGCGGGTGAGCCATGTACCTGAAAAAGAAAATAACCTGATATCAGCAATATATGTCAGCAGAATTTGGCACACATACTACACATGCTACTCGACTGTTATGATACAACATATCTCACATATGTAGCATCTGTCTGTCTATTGGTGGATACACATGTAAATGGCCAGGTATCAGTGCTCAGCCAGCAACTGTGCAACAGTACCTGGCACACTCCATACGACATACTACCAAACCCCAGCAGTCAGAACACTGATTCAGGTCAAGAGCACCTCCTCACTCTGGGGGTTTGTATCTAGGTACTGTATGGCCTACATCATCAACTACTGTGAGCTGACCACACTCTCATTGCCCTGGATATACATATCCCACCTCCACCACCAGCACAAACGACTATAGTGAATAACATTGCAGATGCAAACTTTATACTTTATAACAGTGACATGGTATCCTTTCAGCCCACTGGGCCAGTGGCAGATACAACCCACAATGCTGACCCCTACACAAATGCTTTCTACAGACATCTCCGAGAATGCATGGATCATGCAATCCCATATATGACCATGACACTCTCCACAAAGGGACAGCATCCTGTGTGGTGGACCCCAGCCATAGACAGATTGTATTACAAAAGATGGAAGCTACTGCAAGACAGAGCATAATTCCATAAAGGGAAGGCATGTCTGAGCAGCATTAGTAAGGATCTATTTTCCATCATACAAACATCCATGGGCAACTTTGAGAGGGAAATCAAGAGGGACACTACAGATAACCAGAAGGCATTCTTCGGTTATGTTAGCAACCTGGTCAAAATCCATCCTCTATGCCCATAGTTAGTACACAACAACAAATATTTCACTGAAACCACAGATATTGACAACATTGTGGCAGACAGGTTCAGTGCAGGTGTCACCCCGCCCTCTCCCTCAAAATAAGACATAGTTATCCCAGCTGACTGTAACCTCCCTGTCATCACAGATGTCCAGGTGAGAGCCGCCCTCATGAAAGCAGAATACACAACATGACTGGGACCTGATGGTATCCCCAGTTGCATGCTAAATAAACTCTGACAGGAGCTAAACACACATATAGAAGTGCTATGTAACACTAGCCTGACTACAGGATATGTACCTGTACACTGGCGCACAGCAGCAGTGGTTCCACTCCACGAAGGAGGCACCTCAACATACCAATACAATACAACAGAATACATTACATTACAATACAATACTATACAATATGCTATTGCCCCTGGGACTACAGCAGCATACTGTTCTGCTACCCTGACCATTGTGACACATGTGGTGTGATGGTACTTGCTGCTGTCACACAGTTACACAGGGTGACTCATATGGCATATTACCTATCTGACTAACATTCAGCAGGGGTATGTGTGACATGTACTCATGGGGAGTCTTGCTTCTTAACACTGCGTGGTTTATTGCAGGGTATGTCTTATCTGTGGGTATGAACTTTTACCTACACATGTGCTCTCTATTGCAGTGGCATGGATGACACACAGCAGTCATTTAGGTTGTGGATGGTGTGAGGTGTTACTATGGTTGCTGGACATCTGTCATGGGTGTGACTTACGTATGTAAATCCGGGAGTGGTAACCTCTATGTGGGTAGTATGTGTGTACTCTGTGGTGTTGTCAGTCACTGTGCATTGGTAATGTGTTTGAGTGCATTGTCACAGTGTTGTACATGTCACCGTGTCCTTCTCCATATCTGTAGCTTTCATGTGAGGTCCACACCATGGCATCCATTATCTGGTGTGGAGGGGTACACCGACCTACATGTCCATAGCTGACACACCATGTCTGCTGACACATACCATGTGCAGGTATTCCAGGAATAGGGTACCACTGTGAATATCACTGGGGCCACTATTGTACACATTTATGACCCTATTCACCCCTGACACATGCAGTGGTGGGCAGCCAATCACATATCTGGTGGTTACTGGTGTAGGTGATTTGAAATGGGGTATGGTACTCCGGTTTTGACACTGGTGTTCACTCCATGCCTTTGTCACCAGGCACCTGTTGCAATACATCTGTACACATGTGCCTCACTCAGAATATATATACATCTCTCTCTCTCTCTCTCTATATATATATATATATATATATATATATATATATATATGTATGTATATAGATATATCTATATGTATATATATATATATATATATATATATATATATATATATATATATATATATATGTCTGTATACATATACAGATATATATATTGATGTACATATATTGCTATAGATGTGGAGGGGGGGGACACACAGGGGGTGAGAGTGACAGAGGGGGTGGGACAGGGAGTGTTGAGGTCGTCATATACAGTCATACCTGTAGATAGTCAGATCAGTCTGTCTATGTATATGTATCTACATATATCTATATCTGCATGTGTGCATTACATATATATGTTTGTACATATTCTATCTACATCTGTCTATGTATTCCTACATCACTCTCTATGTATGTATACATATATGCATATCATATATATATATATATATATATATATATATATATATATATATACATACATACATACATATTTTGACATACATACGCATCCATATGATAGACAGGTATATCAACATGTTTGTCTACCATACTGTATACACACACTAACATACTGCTAAACATACATAACTTTGAAACCTACTTTGTATATTGCACTACAACCTACAGTCAACCTACATTGATATGTGCACATAGATGCTCTCACATACAAATGTATGTACAGCCTTCACTGATAGTTGCTGTATGTCCCCTGCCCTTTACACATCTTCATATACATATGGATACAGACCAATGACACATATGGAGGGTTCACAGTATGTAGACCTTTATAGTATTACTTTACATTACCTGTGTTTGTCACAGCTGCTTGTGTTGCCGTCTGGTTTTCTATCCTGCTGCTCCACTTCCCAGTTGTCAGCTTTCAGGTGGCTGTTGCTGAACAGTTTTGTTTGTGTCTGCTTCATTTCAGTTTTCTCTGTCTCTGTCTCTGTCTCTGTCTCTCTCTCTCTCTCTCTCTCTCTGTCTGTCTGTCTGTCTCTCACGTCCTCCTCAGGGTGCAATGAAAGTATTGCATGTGTGGACTGGGAGTACAGCAAACTTTTGTAGGTATCTGCATATGCCCATGTGATGGCCTCCGCACCAATTGTTAGCCAGCATTTGCTAATTGCATGCAGCCAGTTGTGTACTGATTGCAGTTCTCACTGTGATTTCAGAACAGTGCTATAAAAAGGTATGTGAGATAGGCGTAGCCCTTTCAGATTTTAAGGGCAGGGACCATGCTGGTATGCTGTGGACAATGTTCTGTGAGTGTAAAGGTTGGTATCTCTCTCAAATTTCCAGCTGTGTTGTAGATTAACATTCCTCCATTCATTTCTCCAGTTTCCTGTACTAACTGTGTATGTACACTGACACCTACAACTACTACTACTGTTAATGTGTGTGTGTGTGCTTTCCTTTCACTTTTGTTTGCACTTTGTTGCTAAGGTTTCAATATTTGCCCTTTATAGTCACTACTTGTATGCCTGCTAGGTGTCCTGACTGTAGTGTGCTGCTGTAGCTTTCCTATTTTCCATGTACATTCACACCTTGGAATGCTTGCTATATCTGCTAGGGTGTTACAGCATGCAGTATGGTCTGGCCATGGTGTGGGCCTTGACATCTATTAGGGTATTTGAGTATGCTGCTGAGCAGGCACCAGAGACTCTCAGGTTCATCTGTTATCTGCCTCATGGAATGGTACATATCAGTGGGGTACACCCATTAAATTGTCTGGTATGCTGCAGTTGTGACTGTGGGTTAGCATGAGCATATGTATTACTACACTTATTCTGCCATGCAAGTGGTGAATACTTTCAGGACTCCATAGTTACCATTGCATGTGTTGTTACACCTTTCTGCCTACTGTTTGTACATTTCACATGGAGTCTGTGGGGCATCCCTGTAAGTCATTCACTGTTGGTATGTCTAGGCTCTTAACTATTAAAATATGGTGGTGTCAGACCTCTCATGTGTACAATTATTTGCAGGTTGTCCACATTTCTGCCTCATATTTTGGTCAATATCTCATGCACAACTTTTTCTGGCAAATCACTCTGGGCTCAAGTCAGAATATAGTGTGAAGCATTAAAGTTTCAGACTTCATACCCTTCCAAACATCCCACAAAATGCAGACCCTGTTACTCTCTGAACTGTCTGCATTTGCTGTAACATTATTTGTAATGTGTCCCTGGTTTTGGGCCTTTGCTCCACATATTTTTTACTTGGTCCAGATGTGTTCCTGTAAGAGGTTGTGGGATATGGCAGTGATTATCCTGCTGTGAGCATGTGTGTGGCTTGCAAGGTGCTACAGTGACATTATTACCTACTAGCTACCAACTAGCATGGCTGTTTCTGTTCACACACTACTATTATGGAAATCCACTAGTTTTGACAGTAATTCTAAATTACATGCTTTGTGTACTACACATCCTATATTCCCTTTACATTCATTCCTACTATTACATGATATATTTATTTTAGAAAAATGTTCTTGTATAAGAGTCATGGCTTAGTGGTAAGTCATGTAGACTACTGTTTCCAAGGGCCTGGGTTCGGGACTGCCAGTGGGATTTTATTTTGCTTCTGAACTGACTACAGGACCTGTCAATCAAAGTGACTAAGGAACTTTTAAGCAGTTGTAACGGGTTAGCGCTGGTTTGCGGAGCTCACGCATGCGCACTGGCGTTCAGCTCAGCGCACACCACTTACAACCGCTTAACGTGCTTACTCTTGCACACCTCGCTATTTTCTTTGAAAGAAATTAAAATGGGGAGACAGGAAAGTGGTGAAAAAGGGGTCACAAAAAGGGTAAGACAGTAGGGAAACAAGCTTGGGTTTTGCAGGAGGGATGTAGGTAAGGCCCATAGCTGCCCATTTCTTCATCAGCAACAGCTGTGCATATGTTTGTAATTTGGTGTGACATTTGATACCTTCCACCCCTGAGAGAGGTGTAAGGACAACAGTAATACTTGTTGTACAGCCAATTGTAATTGATAGTTTCCATGTCTGGTAGACATATGTGCGGAATGGGCAGCTATGTATGGGGCGTAATTTTTTTGTGGGTACAAAGTGCCCTTTTTTTTTTTTTCAGGTGAGAGTGGTATGTCAGGTGAGGGAAGTCAGTATAGCTGGGAAGGTAGGTTGGGTAGGTCAACAGACAAGACAAACAAGACGCATACAGGGGCGGTGTATGACACGTGTGGGGAGGGTTACACAATTGACGGGGACGGAGCTTTGGATATCCGGAGCCCATGAGCCCACAGATGGCAACAGTGGAACTGATATCCCCACCCATGGGCAGTTGCCACTGTTCCTTCATTGCCCAGGATGGGGCTGTGCTGGGGGCTGTGTAGGCCGGGCAACAGGCATGCCCGTAAGTTGTGCCACCTGTGCCTCAAGCTGGTATAGGGGCTCAAGAACAGAGTCCCGGATTTCCCTACGCACCACAGCCCGGACGCTATGGAGGGTGAGTGGTGGTTTTCCTCCGGCCATGCTTGCAGAGGGGGGACGGGCCCCATCCCCTGCAGCGCTTCCACCTGCAGGTGGCACAGGGCCACCGGAGGAGGGTCCAGACTGGGCACTAGTGCCAGGTGCACTCGCCAGCTGAGGTGGGAGAGGTGGGTCCACTGGAACCCGCCTTCCCTGTCGTTCTATGTTTTGCATTATGTCATGACAGTTTGGGTTAGTAACATACAATACCATTCGCAATTAGTTGTAACAGCATGCATTAGTATTCCCATTAACCAAACACCCAGATATTCACACCATTGAACAGCAAGCATAACACATGCATAATTTGAACAGCAATACACAGTCCAACAACATGCAGGGTTGATTGATGGCAACAGGCCATCAGGTTTGGATGTATGAACAGGGCAGATGCATCAACGGACATGCAAATATTTAGGACCCATCAGGACAAATGTCCAGGGGTGTTAATTGTGATTGCACATACCATTTTCACGTGGAATGGATTATATGTGGTTATAGGGTGGGGTGAAGAAAATATTATTAACACCTTCGAATACCAATACATATGCTGTACATTTCTAATAGCTACAGATATATACACACTACTGTTCTAACTACAGTTTCCTATATGATAACTACTTCACTTTGGTGATAGGACTGTTCATGCTGCATCAATATACATTTTATTGTTATTCATACACGTTCATATCTGGCTTTGTTCAGCAACATCATCCTGCTACATTTGTTTTATATAGCTATAGACAACTGTGGATGTTTGATATTTCAGACAATCATACTATCTGCATATTGCAGACTGAGAGCAACATATCCAGATTTTGGGATACACATTCCAGCTGCAGCAACACTTTGGACACATTTTGCAGTTTGGTTCTACTTGTCACATTCATTTCATTCTGTACTGACTGCAGTATACTTTATACAGGGGTTATTACTACTTTATTGGTGGATTCATAACTCTTTCTCACACGCTCTCACTTGTTTTCATTTTACTATTCAGGATGGTACTTACTTCTAGACTTTATTGACATGTTTTACCTGTAGTTATTACAATCCTTTCCAGCAGTCTCACTTCTGTCATGTTTCAGTATTTCAACAGGGATATATTTCACACATGTGAGTTGCTCATCTTCTGCAGCTGTACTTTTCAGCCTGCTGCAGGTTGTGCACTATGATATTATAGGTGGGGCATCTTTATTTCAGAATTTATTTCATACATTTTCATTTTTCTGTTTGGATTTCAGACTGCAACACACTTTTGTAATCAAGCAATACTTGCAAACACTTTTACACTGTTACTTGCACATTTTATTACTTAGTGACTACACTGCATTCTTTTGCTAACTGTCATACTGTTATATTTCTTTACAGTTACTGGGAGTGGATTACTGACCTGCCTGGTGGCGCAACCGCACCAGCCTATCGCCATAGGCTCGTCGGTTCGCAGAACGGACACCTGCAGCTGTAATATAAATGGAGTAATATTGGAATACACATCTCCATAATATCAGCTAATTTAATTTCTTACATACATAATTAAATGTAACTTACTCAGTAGTGGGGCGTTGGGCATTTGCCGGGCCTCCTGTATCCAAAGGTTCAATTGGTCCTGCTTGCGTCTCTTCAGGTCCTCATGGTGGTGATGGACCTGCTCACCAGTCCTTGGAATCCCTGAGGCACTGGTAAGATCATGAGCCAACCAGTCCCACGCCTCAGCCCTATATGCTCCCCACAGGACCTGGCCCTGCATGAGTTGGGCCTCATGATTGTGGACTAGGAGCTAGACCATGTATCTGGACTCCTCAACGCCCCACCTCTGTGCTCGAAAGCAACTACCCTCACCTACACCTGACATTCTGGCTGCAAGTCGTTTATGCTGTGTATTCCCGCCTATGTGGCTTATATATGCCTTTTCCCCGCACCTCTCTGTGATTGGCCATTTTGGAATTGTATCCACTTCACAAGACCTGCTTTGTCATGCTCCACTTTCTATTCATTCCTATATATGTGCTATTACTGCGTTTCTGAGTACAGCTGTTGTAACTTAGTGGTTCAGTACCTTGACTATGGTGCATGGTATCCTGGGTTCGAACCTGGCCACTACTTTTTATATTTTCCGACTGTCTAGACAAGCTAGGGGGTGTGTCTGTGTAAAGGCAGTTTTGTTACAGCTTGCTCAACGTTGCCCGTCGGTTAGCTTGTTGGCGCGGTGCGTAGCTCCGCGCAAATGGGGTGCGCTGGTTTAAGCCTCATTTGGCTGTCAGCACACATAGTACTCTCAGCTCAGCTAGGGGCACACAGTTTGAGTGTGTGAAACCACTGCTCAGCTACGGGCACTCATTTTGCACCTGTTAAACCACTGCTCAGCTACGGGCACTCATTTTGCACCTGTTAAACCACTGCTCACCTACGGGCAGATGCACTCACCTTGTTAAACTGTAGCTCAGCTATAGGCACATCTGGCATTTTTTTATTGTTTTGTTACCTCACATTTCTTAAAAATAAATGGACTATTTCATTACATTTTACATAAAATGTGATTTTATATGTGTACATGTTTGTCAGGGACTTGTTTTGTGCTTATTTTGCTAAAAATAAAAGTTGGTGTTGTGGGGGCTCAAACCATGAATGCCTGCTCTTCAGCTGACATCTCTACTGCTACGCTATTGCTTTTTGGCTTACTTTGCATATTTAGTTCTTATATGCTTTCCCACTGACTGCTAACTGTAGCTGCTTACGGCACGCCAGCATAAGCGCACTCACGGGCAAACATCTTTACAATTTAAAAAAAATATAGAACATGTTCATTTATATATTTTATGTTCATAGTCTGTGGGGGCATGTGTTGTGTTGTGTTTATTCACATTTCCGTGGACTCTGTTGTGGGTGTTTACTTTGGGCACTTTTACTCTTCTGGGGGCGTGTCCGCTTGCAGGGCTCGGCCTACGGACACGCCCCCTACTGTCTTACACGGACCGTGTTAGCCTTAGGTGTGATTCAGCATGCTCTCATGAATATGCAAAGCATGCTGACATCACTCCGTTTAACTGCAGCCTCCGTGTAAGAGTTATAACTGTTACACGGAGACTTCGTGAATCCTTGCCATATATTTTATAACGATCATCATAGCAGTTCCGTTTCTTTCATATTCATACTTTCTTGTTTCTAAAATACTTTATATAATGTACTCAGGTCTTTACTGTTAGAAAATATGTGAATATTGGCTCTATCTATAACTATTTCTTTAAATGCTTCATTTAAATGGGTGACCATGTAAAATGCACTTTTGTTTTTCAGCAAAATTTGAACTTCTGCATTGATAACGGACATTATTTATAATCAACTTGCACAGTATGTTAGGAAGCAGCCATATGCAGGCATGTTGCATAGCATGTGCATGTCCATGTGCAATAACAAATGAGGAAACACCATGGGAATAAGAGTATGCAATTGATCATATAATGATATGCAAATGAAAGTGCTTAGTCTAAAGAGTGTATAATGAAAGGTAAATGAGTACAACTAAAAACATGTCATGATTTATAGATTTAACCTCTCAAACTCTTAGCTCAAGAAAACTGGACAAAGCCTAAAATAATAGGGGAGCAAAGGCCCAAAAATAGGGACACATTTTAAATATTGCTCTTATAAGCTAAGAAAGTTGCTGGGATAACAGGATTTGAAGTCTGAAACTCAAATGCATGTTGCTATTTAGTGAATTCAGTCTTCAGTAATTTGCCAGAAAAACTCATGTTTTATGTGGAACAAATCAAAATTATAAGGCAAAAATCTGGATATTCTGTGAAAATCTGGACAGCTGAGAGCTATGGAGAGTAGTAGGAATGCAGCAAGTTGCATGTCGCCATAACAACACAAAGCTATCGAACAGCTATGTGATTGAGCAGGATACAGGAATAAGGAACATAAGGAAAGCCAGTGGTGGAAGGTTGAAGTCTAGGAAGTTATCAAACGAAAGACGGAGTACAAGAAAAAGTGGGAGATAGAAAAGATGGAGCAGGCTAAGAAGGAATACTGGCTGGCTAACAAAGTGGCGAAGAGATCAGTCACACTAGCAAAGAACAAGGCATCAGAATCATTCTACCGCCATCTTGAAAGTGATTTATTAAATGACATAAAGATTCTTAGCTGGTTGCAAGGCATAGCAAGAAAGATAAATAGATGGTCTTCAGCCATCATTCATAATGGATGCCAGTAGTATAACATAGCTAAGTCTCTGTGGACTAAGAGGCTTGTCTCATCTTTGATATTGTCCTTGTGAAGACATTTAAAAGGGAAGAAGAGGTGCAAAGGATTTATGATAGATTTGTGTGGAATATTTCTAGAAGCAGGATAGATAAAGGGAGATTTAGAGCAGTCGAGAGAAGGAGAGGTAATGTCTAATTTTAAAAGGTACACAGTAGTTGCAAGCTTGGATATGAGGTGTAGTGAGGTTATAAAGAAAGAACCAAAGTGGGTAAGATGAGAAACAAATAAAGAGGCATTTATGTTACAAATGATAGAGAAGGTATATCGGCAGATTGATAAATGTACAAAATAGTTGATAGAGATAAAGGTCTAGTTAGAAAGGTAGATAAAGGTATAGAATTACAAATGTTCAGTTAGGAGGCTAGGAAAAATATTAGTGCTGAGCTGAAAATTTAGGAAAAAAGGTGTCTGGTATAATTGGAAGATTTGCTTTCAAAATTGTTGAATGAAAGAGGACAAATTATCATCAAGTGAGAGGTAGAAAAGAGACAATGGAATGAAAAGAAACAGGTCATCATACTGACCCAAAAAGAACACATTATTAATCTGTTGTTACCATGGCATAGGTCTTCAGAGGAGTTTTTAACTAAACTCTTCAGAAGGCTTGTGCTAAGCCAGCAAAGGATTAGTAAAGTGTTCATTACAGGTTGGTATGTCTGCCTGTTTGTTGTCTTTCAGGAGTTAAAAGAGGTGATTAGGTAGTCCATAATGTTACAAGGCAAGGGTAGAAGGTGGTCGAAAACAAGAATGGAAAAATTAAGAATGTGGGAGAAAGAGGCATTAAAGTGTTAAATGTTAATGAATGGTTAGGGAAGATAAAGGTTCTATGATGTAGAACACACAGATATTTGGGAGACAAGATTGTAGAAGAGGATTTGTCATATTGAGGGAAAGATACGTAAGGGAATATGACAGATAAAGAGTTTGTGAGAGTTCACGGCAGTTATTAAAAATAACAAAGGGGTTAAGTCTTGTATATAAGTCTCACAAAAAATGTTACATAAAAGCTATAGAACTACTAGAAGAATCTATGATGAGGGGCTGGGAATGAACAAGATATACTGAAGATGTGGAGGAATTTACGTAGTAGACTTGTGAAGTGGTCTGGAGTTATTGAAACATACCGGTTTATTGGAAACGTTTACAGGTAGAATATGGTTAGGAATTAGTTGGTGTGGATGTTTGGTGTCAAGAAGAATGGGACTAGTGTTCCAAATGAGGTAGGGTTTAGGGTGCAACTTGCTGGAAGAATTTAAAATAAGAGGTTGAGGCTTGAAAATCCATAGTACCTAAAACATAAATTTATGGGTTGAACAGGGCAGAATTAACTAAATACACAAGAAGACCTTCCTTAGGGAGCAGGAGAAGAAAAAAAATTGACAGAAGTGGGTACAGAATGGGGTACAAATGGAGGTAGGGGAGCTGTGAGCTATGAAGTTGATGTTAAGAAAGAAGTTAGGGAAGTAATAGGGTAGAGCTTGGAAAAGTAATGTGAATTAAGTAAAAGAGTCGTTAAAGATTAGATGACATTTACACTAGTGGAGTTTTGGTCACTCCATTCTTAGTGAGGTGGGAATTGCGGAGGTGCTTCAGAGGTACGTATTAGGTTAACAATATAAAACCAGTACTCAAGACAGGCAAGCACAGTGTGTCTGCTAAGTAAAGTTAAGTGAACAACTTTTGATGGATAGAGGAAGGAATGTGTAAGAATTACCCAATGGAGACAAGGAATGAGGGATGGGAATGTGAAGTGGTTAGGCTGTCTCAAATATTAATATTTGAAGATATGCGTGTATATTCTTAATTTGGAACAATGATGTAAATTTGAAATATGATATGTAATAATTTGAATTAAGCATGTCTAAAATTAATAATATGGATTGAGAGAAATATGAGATGGTGACATACAAATGGAAAAATGCAGAAAATAGTCAAAGTCAAAGTAAATTTTATTGTCATTTAGAACTACACACATGTAGCCTAAATGAAATTCCATGCATCAGCTCAATTCTTGAGATTACAAAGGAAAGTGAAACATCACATACAAGTAGAGGAATAAACATAACTAACAAATACAATACTACTCCCAATACATGCAAGAAAGAGCAAAGACATTTACCAACACTCCTATACGAAAAGAATACTCTCCCCTGAGTTAAATTAACTACTCTGTTTAAAGTAAAACAGAACACACTACAGATTGAAATACCTAAGTTATTAATTGTACTTGAGTGAGTTAAATAATACTGACTATGGATATAATAAATAAATATTGCACTTACTTGGAGTATATGTAAGTATATACTGCACAAATAAATAAAACATTGACTTATTATGTGTCCAGACCCCTGGGACTAGTGCCTGAGTTCAGACGTCTATCCACTGTAAGGTAGAAACTGTTACTGAATCTTGTAGTTCTGCAGTGGATGCTGCAATATCTCCTGCCCGATGCCAGATCCTTAGACAGTCCATGCGCAGGATGTGTGTTGTCCTGTATTATTTTGGTGGCCTTTCAGATGCTTCTTGCAGAATAAAGATGTATCAGTGGAAGACTGGAACCTGTTACCTTCTCTGCAACCCTCACCACTCTTTGTAGCATCTTTCTTTCTGTAACTGTGCAGCTTCCAAACCACACTGTGAAATTGCAGGTGTGTATGCTTTCTATTGCACCTCTATAGAAGGTGGAGAGAATATGAGGAGGAAACTTAGCTTTTTTCAGCCTTCTTAAAAAGTGGAGGCATTGGTCCTCTTTCTTGACCAGTTGGTGTTTCCTGACCATGAAAGATCCTCTGATATGTGTACACCCAGGAATTTCATACTCTTAACCCTCTCTACACTCTCACCATTGATCCTGAATGCTGGGTGGTTTGTTCTCCTTTTCCTGAAGTCGATGATAATCTCTTTGGTCTTGCTTACATTCAGGTCAAGGTTGTTCCCCTCGCACCAACTGATCAGAGATGCCATCTCCTCTCTGTATGCCCTTTCATCCTCATTTGTGATGAGCCCCATGACTGTGGTGTCATCAAAAAACTTGATGATATGATCGGACTTGTGCTTAGCATAGCAGTCTTGGGTCAGGATGATGAATAACAGTGGGCTGAGAACACATTCCTGTGGAAACCCAATGTTAATCATGATGCACTTTGATGTATTCTTACCTAAACACAACCTCTGTGGTCTCTCAATCAGGAAGTCCAGGATCCAGTTACAGAGATGTTTACGGATTCCTAAATGTGCCAGTTTTTCTATCAGCTGTATTGGTAAAAAGTAAATAGGTAATTGTTTAATTGGTAAATAGTAATTTGTTTAATGCAGCCGGGATCAGGTCATGTTTTATACATAAGAAGGTCAACAACTTAAAATTTTATATGAAAATCCAGATAATATTAAACCTTACACTATTCAGAAAAGAATATGCATCTGCCCCTGTGGGTTTTATAAAAAGTGTAATTTTTTGATTAAATCTAGCCAGTATGGACACATGAGCACAGATAAAGTACTTTGTTACTATAACAATCACAATTGTAATAGCTTTTCAGTGATTTACTTAGCAGTATGTAATAAATGTCTTTCTTTTTCTTTTTTTTCTCACACTGCCACCTCCTCAGGACCTGCAAGATGGCTCCTCTGCCTGCAACCATTCACACCATTCATTGTGTCAGGCATGAGAGCCAGACATCACCTGGCTAAACATGAGCTCTGTGGCCAATTCTTTCCTGTTTGGGATGAAGAACTGGCCCACTGTTTCCCCTCTAATAAGATTTGGATGGTGGTTGTATGGATGCTCTTAGGTCATGAGGAGAGGCCTACCCATTCCTCGAGCATGCTGCTTTCTGACTTGCAGCTGTTGCCTGGTTGGAGGTGTAGAAAGAAGAGGAAAATGCATGCTTCTATAGATGTCTATCCCTTTTCCTAACTATGTGAAAGGGAGCTCATCAATGACATCATGAGCCAACTTTTTCACTACAAACAGGTGATGACACCAAACCACCACTTGATGTCACCAATGACATACTTGATGTCATCAATGACATGGGTCTAGCTGCCTCCCTTCCCCTGTGGTTGAGCATGCTGATATTGAACATTCATCTCATCACCCTTCTATTAGTCCCTCAGATACTCATGCTACTAATGGAAGAAGGTGAGTCATATGGGCTGTAGTCACATCTGGTAATGTCACATAATTAACAACCATGTTTCCTTGCACTGTCTCACACATTCTTTGGTCTTGTATTTCTGAAGGAATGTACTACCACCACCTCATGAGATTGCAAATCCCACTTCATAAAATGGGTACAGAACTAAGTAAATTCTCACATTACCCCAAGACACCTATTTTAGGTGTTCAAATTCATGCTTCATGTTTTTGCTCACATCTTGTGTAAAAAGATACAACATTTCTGAGCTTTTTAATGCCCTTAAATTAATGCTACATTATACTATTAATGTGTGCCACTTGTATACTGTACACTGTTTTGTTACATTATGATGTAAACCAGGCTGAGCCTATAATTGGTCATTGTTTGATCAGTGTTCTACCCTGGTAAACAAATTTAAATAAGCAAATACATAAATTCTTTTTTGGTAATTGGAAATTTATGGAATAATCAAAGTGTCCTATTTTAATGTGTACAAGTTAATGTAATCAATGTAATTGTGTTAATTGTCTGTAAAACTTTTCTCCCCAGGTCGCCGCTGACAATGGGCACTGACCCAGTCAGATTTTCCTGGTAAACAAATGTTAAATAAATAAATAAATAAATAAATAAAAATGCAGAAGGTCATAGGTAAGTACAAGCTAGCTGCCCTTGCAGGCTATTATAAGCCTAGCCAATTTTCCTTTTAGTGCTTGAATTAATCTATCCTGTTTTGGGATTAGATTGGCCTTACCAATTATATGGTCGATAATTATATTTTACCCCTAGAGCAAATAACTGGGATCATACCACAGATAATTTGAGGGGACCCGTGTGTGGGTCAAAGCATTTAAGAGCTGCTTCTGGCCATTAGTAGTGCAGACGGCAGTCCTGGTTAAACTTTTTTACCCATCCATACATCCAAGTTTTGCTTGAATATGGGCAGGTATAAGCTCTGTTTATGTGGATTGGGAGTCTGTTCCAGTGTAGTGGTATTCTCTGTGAGGCATACCTGTCCCTACATCCCAATTCTGTAGATGTTACAGAACAGGATTTGCCATTTGACTTGCTGATGTACACTGTGTCCCTCAGTACTGGGTTAGAGGATGCCTTCCATGTCAGACACAGGTCACCTGTTAGCAGTCTGTGGATTAACAAGTTTAGTGACAGGGCTTTAAGTCAGTCCATGTAGGATATATGATTTAGTCCTTGTATCCTTTTAGTAAGCTATTTCTGTCGGTGGACTAGACACAATCCTTCTGTGGAATGTAGAAGGACTTTCTTATGACAATGGGCAATGCTGGACAGAAGTTAGGTCAATGTCCACATAAGTCTCTAAATCCCAAACAAGTGGGTCAACTTGTTAATGTGGTAGCTCCATGAGGTAGTTGACTTCAAAAAGTATACAATAATGCATTTTTGGTGTTTAGTTTCAGTCCATGATTTTGACACTAGTTATTTGTTTGGAAAACCCTTCTTGTAGGATGGCTAAGTCATTTGAGGATTCAGTGACTGCTTCTAGCTTGCAGTCATCTGAAAACTTAGTCATCAAGAGCCCTTTGGTATTGGCTTTTACTTCAGATAAGTACATGTCAAACAGGAGAAGTCCCAGAGCTGAACCATTGGGAATTTTACTGGTGAATGGTCTCTTTATGGAGTTAGTTCCCCCTATTTTGTTCGCCTGTGTCCCATCTGTGAGCCAGCTGGCAATCCAGTGGGTGATGCAAGGGTTTATTCCCAGTTTATTTTGCTTCTCCACTGTAAGTGAGGAGGGCTTTATAATTCTGTGAATTACTCTTCTTACTTTTGGTCAGAATGCCCTTCCTTTTATTGTAAATATGGTTCCAACCATGTGAGTTTTTTCTGGGTTTTGCCCTACACCTGTTCCTACAGGGTACGGCTGCATCTATGCAGCTATATGCGTACTGTATAGTGTCATGGTGTACCTGTACTCAGCAGAGTTAACTGGGTTTGATGGGAATTTGAAGCTTGTTAATATATCACTTGGGGGTAGGTAGTTGGTCTCAGAGTAATTTCTAAAGGTACCTTGGCTCAAAGGGGTCTTCAGTTTCAATTTTATTTCAAAGGAGACTGCTTTATGGTCAGCCCTAATAAGTGACAAAGATATGCAAGGGATGGAACAAGATGACCCCATATTCTCCCTCTCTCTCTCTCTGGCTCTCTGCATTTTATCCAGGAAAATACAGAGTTTATCAAACTATACCATTTGCTCACATTTGCTACTGCATTTCCAAGAGGAATGCACACCCAAGTTCAAAGAAAACTACTAATATATATATAACTAACATTTCCTTTGAGCTCATTTATTGATTCAATTAAGAGACTGTATGCTGTGCTCTGACCTAACCAAAGCAAAACTGGTGCAGAAATATGGTTCCAATATGAATGAATGAATGAGCTATGTCCCAACAAAGCTACCACCAAATAAATCCAACAGTCAAAATTTTGTCTGTACAAAAAGACAAAAGAAGTGTTATGCAGTGGAGCAAACAACTACCCCCACACTCACAAACACACACACATTCACCATGTGGAGAGCTTCACATGTCACACCCACTTACTTATATATCGATTAACACCATGGGCACACCACTGCTAAGAAAATAGTCAGAATAAGCAGCAGCAATGATTTTCTGTGGCAAACAAAAAGCCATTTGCAGCTGATCCATAAGGAGTTGGAGGTTAACCTAAAAATAGAGTTAATGTTAAATTCTCTTTGTCATGCTATATTTGTATAAAGCATTCTCCCTCATGCACATCAGTATAATTGATGTATTTTTATTGATAATAGTTTTTCTAAGGGGCAGAGAGAAGTGCTGATTGACAGTGGGAATAGTTTACGCATCTTACCTTTGCAGTGCTTATAAGACATTGCAGGCAATAAACAAATGAGTGCTCAGTGTATGTAGGCTACTAATGCTTTATTGTCCTGGCCCTGTGCAACAGGTCAGTAGTGTAGGAGACCGAAGTGAAGATAAAGTTTGCCTGGAAATCCTTTGCTGTCATCTGCCCCATACTTGAAAAAATACAGCCCAGCCTCTACAACTGTATGCTAAAATATCAAAAGGCTTTATGCCTGTTATGTTTGCTTTCTCGATTCTTAAACCAGCATTAAATGAAGTGTAAATATTGTGTATGCTACTTTAAACAGTTTCAGAACATTTAGCTGATAGTGTGTCTGATTGCTTCAGCTTTACAGCAGGCATGTCACACGTCTGTCTTGAGCAGAGAAATGAGTAACATGATCACTTAGTTATTTAATGAGCATTAATTTTCATCCTGTCTCAGTGTCTGAGCTGAACTCCCACTGCTGTGTCTACGGCCCAGATTTTTCTGGTTTGCCATAAGTACCACTGCTGTCACTGCAATCAATCTTTCACTCGGACTATCCTCTCTAACGTCATCAAGAAGAAGATAAAAGCAATGTTTTGAATCCAAGCTGGTTGACTTGCTTTGTATAGGGGTCATTATATAGTGAAAGTGGAATGACTCCTCTTAAGGAATAATAGTTTTACTCCAGGCATTTCTGGCACATTTCAGTTCAGCATGCATTAAAACAATCTGGGAAAGCAAAGACGTAGAACTGTAAACCAGAAGACGAAATTTGTACAAGTTTGGTCTTTTCAGTTCAGTCTGCTTTTTTTCAAGTTTACTTATTGCATTACTTTGATCTGTCAAGTTCCATTGAATGAAAGCCTGTTCTATAGATGAGGTCAAGGATGTGAAACTAAAATGTAAAAAGAGTGTATGTGAATGCATTGTTCTGCATCAGAATGCAACTGAAAGTTGCAGAACATAGAGTGTGAAATTAGAAATACAGTAAAGCAATACAGGCATATTAAAATATTGACTCAGCTTTAAATATCTTATTAACAAAATGCTAGTCTAGCCAAAACATCTGCTGCTTCAGCATCTGAAGACCATAATGATGTTACTTTAATGTTTGTGCATTTAAAATGTATACATAGATAAGGAGATAACTGTATTATAACACAATAACTTGTCCCTGAGTCACTAACGGGTGTTTAAATCTAGATGAGAAGCCCACTCAGGCCTTGCTTATGTAAATGACTCAGTGCTCTTCCACTTTTTTACCCACAAAGTCTGTCGCAGGAACTCTAGCAGTTATACAGTAGCATTCCTCCTACAGTTATGTGTTCTATATGCCAAAACCACTGTCTAACCCTTGCAAATATCACCACACCATGCAGGTGCATATATCTTATCTGGATCTAGCTTGGCTCCTTCTGGTTACACTCATTTTGGTTAACATTTGTCTTCTTGCTTAGAAGAAGTCAAGGCTAAGGACCTGCATACTCTGAGGGATAAAATTCACAAGGAATTTGAAAAGATGGCCTGCTTTTCATTTTTTTATTTTTCAGAAGGCTTATTGCGCAGAAACTGAATGTTCAAACTTTTCTCCTGTACTGCTTAAGTCCTTTTAGTGGCTTTTCTTAATAAGGCATTCCAAATAAGTATTTACAAAAAATGTCAGGTTTGTGTTAAGAGACCAAAATCCTTACGTTGATTTAATATCCTGGGCTAAATGAAAGACCATGGAGTGCTCAAATTGTATTTAATATACTGGAATAGCTGAAAAATTGAGGGGTTTCCAAAGTGACTAATCCTTTTATTGGCAATTACTATATCTAATCTTCTTATTATTGTTATCAGAGGCCCATCTTGGTAAAACTTTGTAGCCATCTCACTGAAGGCATGAATTACGCCTCTTACGTTAGTTCAGCTTCCATCCTACTTTAGTAAATACTCCTCTAAAGTTTGGCTTTATTATTTTTATATATTCATATTAGTTTGTTGGAATAGTCTGAGCAAAAGTTGTACATTTTTCAACACAGTATCACAAAAATATGGAATAAGCTAAACACATGAAGCTATTACATAATAAATGTTAAAAACATAGAAAAAAAACAGTAAGCATTTTCATTATTGTGCCTACCAGAATGTAACTTCATTGCACTGTTGCAAATTATAAACCAATTAAACACTTACATAGCAATATGCTAATTATCAAATGATCCAAAAAAAAATTGCATGCACAATAAAAGCTTTGTTTTAAAAACTCTTATTTATTAACATACAACTCCACGGTGGTGGTGCTGCGGTAGCGTTGTCACCTCACAGTAAGACGCTGTCTGGTTCGATTCTCAGCTACAGCGTCTTCTGTGTGGAGACATGCGTGAATGGGCGTACCTTCAGTTGAAGGTTGTGTGTCAGGGCTGGTAACTCGGCACGTAAAAATCAACTACCAATCATTAGCGGACAGGAGTTCCGCTGTGGCGACCCCTAACCGGGAAAAGCCGAAAGACACAACATTTATTAACATACAACTAAAACTGTCCATTTCATTTAACCATGGAAAACTGGTAGCATCTAAAAGCCCTGAGGTCATAATAGTCATCAAAACCTTATAATCATGATTTATAACTTAGATTAGCCTATATGAGGATGGGTGTAAGTGGCCTTTGTTGGATTTTAATATTAGTGATATTATAACCTGATGCCAAGATTATGGGGAAGAAACTTATGTCTCAGTATCTTATTAGCCAGTACAGTGAAAACGCCTAAACACATACCCCGACTATTTTTATATCACTGCAGATATGCCATCTGGGACAGAAGCCTCTCCAGAGTCATTTTAATTATGACATGCTTCACTTCAGATGAAAACATAAGCAATGTTAGAGACTCATTGATCCTCCAATAAAGAGGGATTGGAGATGTTGGCAAAAAACTCTTCTGATTTCCCCTGAGTTTCCAGATCATAGACCTTTCCTGAATTCAGCTCAGAATGAACTAACAAAACAACTGTTGCAAGATCTCCACAGAGGAGTCAATTATTCTTCTCCCTTGTTGGCACCACATTTTGGTTACAATTCAGTCACTAAGCTGCTATCCTGGCTGTAATGTCAGGAATGTTTGTGCCCTGGGAGAATTGTCAAAATATTTTAAATGTATGTTTGTTTTAACTAAGTCAGTTTTGTAATCCAACAATTCTATTATTTTCTCCTTCAAGTTTGAGATCCATTCTTTAGAACCTGCCCTGCACCTTCCCAACATACATTTCTGCTCATCTAGCAGAGCCTTTTGCAGGGCACATCTTTTTTCCATATTTTGCATCACTAAGAGTCCAGTATGCATGATTAAAAAAAACTTTTCAATTCTACTTTGAAAGTATCCCATTATTGTATAATAATAGGGCCGTGTGCAATTTATCTCCTCAATCTATTTCATACCTAACTGGTTAGTTCACTTCTAAACATCGAGTCCTTCCAATAAAATAAATTAATCTTCATGTGCCTTTCCTGTATATTAAAGACCACTTGAAATTCTATGAATAAAGAAGCATGGTAGTAGAGAGTTATTGGGCCATATTCCACATGAGATATCAAATAGGCATCTTCCTCATAAAAAAAATATTATCTATTGCAGAATATGAAGAAAATTGATATGAGTAACATGTATATAACGCAGGTTATCTAGGCTGCACATTTCACATGTTTTTTCATTGGTTAAGTTGTCTCTTTTTTTTTTTCAAAACAAGTTTATTGTTTTAACATATAAGAGAAATATCATAACAATTTTATACAAATAATTAAAAATAGGTATTATTATAATATTCAACAAAACAACTAAAGTATTTACAAAGACATCCACTACAATCAGATCAATTAATTAAACTAAAATACTGTGCTATTGAAATTAGAATTTTTTTAACAAATTTTGTAAATTATCCCATACAATAAAATGTGATGTTTTTCTAGTTGTTCTCATTCTAATTGTGCTTATTTCCATATGACACATTATATTCATAACATTTTTAAATTCATTGAACGAAGGAGGTGTATCTGAAATCCAATTTCTAGTTATTATTTTCCTAGCCACTGCTAGGATAGACCATAACAAGGGAAGCTTAATCTTTTTAACACATTGAGGTACAGGTGTGTTGAATAATATAAGAGACTTAGAAATAATGAAATTATCTGTAAAAGAGCCTGCAAAAATTCATTAATTGACTTCCAGTATTCTTTCAACTTCATACAGTCATAAAACATATGAGCCCAGTCAGCATTAATTTCTACATTACATCTCTTACATAGATTATCTTTATTATTAATTTTATTCATCATCAAAGGTGTATAAAAAGATCTATGTAAAAATTTCCATGTATAAAGTCTCCAGACAATGGAAGATGTAGTTCTATAAGCAGATTCCAATATATATTGTTTATCTTGTTGAGTTGGTGGGTCCCCATTAATAGAGGTGAAATAATTCCAGTATGAATCTACATTGTAAAAAGTTTCTTGTCTGATAATTTTATGTATATATGAAAGTTTACCTTTATCAGAAACTTTATGCTGTAAATTTATTATCAAGTAATCAATCAGTTTTGGAATAGATTCTTTAACTGTTATAGACATTAGATCTATTCTATCAATGAGATGTTGTCTAAAGATCTGAACCTCTAACCAGCAAGTTTCTCTTAGATCAAATTCTTGTTTTAAGAAATCTAGATTTTTAACTTTATTATCAGATATCAGCTGATACCAGTACTTTAGATTATTATCTATAGCTAAATGAGCTCCTTCAGAAGTAGATGACATAAGCATACCCTGAGTATAAATTATAGGGAATACAATAAAATTCCATTCCCTATACTTAGGGTGCATGAATATAAAGTTACGATAACTAATAATAATATTTAATGGGCAACAGACCATATGTTTAGGTGTAATAGGTGAAGTACAAAATTCCTTTAGCAACCACAACATGGAGTTATTTATAATCATATTTTTATGTGTTAAGGAGATTTTCATGAAGTGCATACTAATTAGCTCCCAATAATCTTTCCATTTTGACATATGACCGATCTATTAATAAAGTAATAACTTTTATAATAGAAGAGATAATATATAAATTAAAGTCTGGAAAAGAAATACCCCTTGAGACCAGCTATTAGTATGTTTCTTTAATGCAATCCTAGGTCTATTAGGTGCCCATAAGAAATTTAACATTAGTGTATTCAGTTTCTTGATAGTTATTTTTGTAGGTGAAAGTATTATTGATTGTATTAAGTATAAAATCTTGGGGAATATTATCATTTTAATAATTGTAAGTCTCTCCTCCATAGTAAAAACATATTATTCTAGGTATTAAAAGATTTTGTATATTAAGAAAACAGGTATTATAGTTATTATATATAATAGATTTAATATCTTTAGATAGTATTATACCTAAATAAGTTATCTGACCTGAGTTGGGTACATATTTAGTAAAATCACTAATGAGAGTATTTTTTCGTGTATATATAGGTAATATTTTAGTTTTTTCTTCATTGAATATTAAACCAGAAATACTTTTAAAATTCATCATTTTATCAAATAAAGACTGCATAGAAGAATTAGATCCTGCTGATGTAATTAGAACATCATCTGCAAAAAGTTGAATTTTGGATGTTGTATTTTCTTCTATTTCAAAACCCTCTATGTCAGTACTGTTTCTAATCAAATTAGCCCAAGGCTCCATTACTAAAGTGAATAATAGTGGAGAAAGTGGGCATCCTTGCTTTGTACCTTTAAGAATGGGTATTTTTGTGAAACATATGTTCCTACCTTAATATAAGCCAGCGTTCCTTTGTATAAATGCTCAATTAAATTTACAAATGCATCAGAGAAATTTGTGCATTTCAGTAAGGTAAACAGATAGTCCCAACTTACTGAATCAAATGCTGAACCTATATCAAGACTAATAAGTGTTAAATCTTTCTTTTTCCTATTTGCAAAATCAATTAATGTTAAAGTTCTTCTTATATTATCAAAAGTATTTCTATTTACAATGAAGCCCGTCTGATCTATGTCTATAATGCCGGGATAATTGTCTTCAATCTATCAGCAAAAATACTCATAAACATTTTAGAATCAACATTAAGTAATGAGATGGGTCGATATGAAGAACATCTAGTTGGATCTTTATTAGGTTTTAAAATTGGTGAAATAAATGTATATTGCCAAGATGGGGGTTATTAACTCAGTTTGCGCCAGAATAAAAACCTTATGTATTAATGAATATGTAGTTTTAGAAAGGATTTTATATATCTCTGGTATAATACCATCATTACCCGGTGCTTTGTTTGATTTAAGCTTATTTATTTGTGTAATAACTTCTGTATATGAAATACTCTTGTCCAATAGTTTAATCTGTTGTTTATTAAGCTTTTTATTCATGTTTGTGGTTATAAACTCCTTTATTTTATCTTTAGGTTCCATGTTAATGTTGTTATGGTTAATCTTGTGAAAGTGATTTCTAAATTCGTCCAGTATTTCTGGTATACTAGAAACATTCTTCTTTTTCCTTAGAGAAAAGATTTCTTTGATATGGTTTTGTTTATTCAATCTTTTGTTTTATTTTTGAGTCTATGTAAGTATTTGGGGCTTATTGAATAAGGCAAAACTTGTATTTCTCTAAAGTTATTTTAACTTTATGAGTTAGAATTTCTTTGTATTTCTCATTTAGTTTGTTTATTTCTTCAATAACTTTCTTGTCCATAATATTTTCTTTATTATTATGTTTATAAGAGTCCAGTTTACTTTGAATATCTAACAATTCCTTATCCCAAGATTTCCTTTTGTTATTATACCATCTGATACTTTGTCCATATAGATATGATTTTAAGGCATCCCAAACATAGACAATGGAGACTTCAGGAGTATTATTTATGTCTAGAAAATGTTGTACTTCTGAAAGTATATATTCTTTATAGTCTTTTAGCTGAGTTAAGTATGCTGGTATCCTTTTGATCTGAACATTATGAGTATTTTTATCATGAATTCAAAAACAATTGAGTTATGATCAGATATAGGACATGAAATGATTTTGGAATTAATTAAATCTGTTACCATCTGGTTAGAAATAAAGACCCTATCTATTTTTGAATAAGTTTTGTATCTGTTAGAAAAAAGGTGTATGGTAATGATTTTGACTCTATCTGATTATTAATATCATTCAAATGATAAGAATTAGCAAAATCATTTAAATGTTTTGCATTAGATGTAATTCTTCTTTTCTTTATAGTGGTAGTATCACTTTCATGTAGTATACAATTAAAATCACCAGCTAAAATAATATCCCCTATAGAGAATGATATGATCTTATCAATATGATGTTTCACTGTATTAATACCAATTCCAGGTATCCAATATACATTAATTAAAGTGTAAGTCTTCCCATTAATTTGTATTGTAACCATACAAAACATTCCTTTGTCATCCTGATAAGACTTAATGGTTTTAGGAATGGGCATACTTTTATTCCATAAAATAGCCACTCCTCTTTTTTTCTGAGTGTGCTCTGAACTAACCAATACTGTATACTTATTAGTGGCTAGTTTATCAATATCTTTTTTCAAGAGATGGGTTTCTTGCAGGAAGACTAGATTGGCCTTGTGTAGATTAATGTATCTTATTAGGCTTGCCCTTTTACACGGATTATTCAATCCATTAATGTTTAAAGAAATTCCTTTTAAAGATGTCATTTGGCATTTTTAAAACTCAAGAATCTTATGATCGAAATAACAAATAACAAGATAAATAATGTTACATCTCCTCTTTTAGGTGTACCTTTAAATATAGCTTTATTTATTAAATCTCTTATGGGATTTTGTATAGGATTCAATTTTGTTTGTAGTGACAATGAGTGTACAAAATATATTGTGGATGTCAAAACTATATACATATAACAATGAACAAGTGAAAATAATGTAAGGATTAAACCTTGCATCCCGCCTGGAGTTGAAAACTCCAACTTAGAGCAGTATTTACTACTCAAGTTAACCCCCTACCCTAAGCAGCAGTACCTCAGCTACCACCTTATCAATTTAATACTAGTTATATTTAACTGAGGTTAACAGTTTTCAATTCAATTATCTATCAAGACAAAACTACACATTTGGTAAAACAGCATCATATAAACTA